>NW_028270159.1:79769106-79924106 GCF_037043375.1 Chiloscyllium plagiosum | reverse complement strand
GCATACCTATTTCTTTCCCCCTTCATTTCTCATGGCTGATCCCAGTAACCTGCACACCTTCAGACTGTGGGAGGAAACTCAGACAAGCAAAGAGAGAATTTGCACACAGTCACACGAGACTGGGATAAAATCCATGTCCCTCATGCAGCAAGACAGCAGCGAATCAGGAAGAACCACAAATGGTGTCCTGATCAGTGACATCCACACCCTGTGGGTATATCAGGAAGAATAAAAACACATTCACAACATGGACAACGGGACTTGCGTCTGCATGGACATGATTTGAACCAATCGTTCCCCCTTGGGTAGATACAAGGACACCGATATCACAGAGAAACCAGGGAAATGCCAGATTCAATTGACTGCTGAAGTGGAATCTCATGTATTCATTTAAACTGGGGACAGACAGTTCAACAGTCCCATGTGTGGAAAGAGCTCAGTGAGCAAACGAACCTCCGGAGTAACCAGCAAGATTACATGTTCGTGAAGGAGATCAACTAAACTGTCAATGCTGCTGTTTATCACAACCAGCTGCCATTTCCATAGACTCATAGTCATAGACTCACGCGGCATGGAAACAGGCCTTTCACTCCTACCAGCTCATGCTGAACATCATGCCAAACTAAAAGAGTCGCATCTGACGGCTTTATAATGCCCTCGTGATATTATTACTGCATTGTTAATACGAATGTCCAGATATAACTCTGTGGACACGGGTTCAAATCTTGGCATGGCAGATGCTGGCATTTCATTTCAATAAATACCTAGAGTTGAAGAGTATAATGATGATGTTGAATCAGCTATTGTAGATCTGATTCACTAATGCCTGTTAGCGAAGAAAACTGCCATACTTATCTAGTCTGGCTGGGATGCGATTCCAGATCCAAAAAATCGTGGTTGATTCTGAACTGCTCTATGGGCAATAAATAATGGACTGGGCATGAATGAATGGCTTTTTTAATCCCATTGGAACTTTCCAATTCATTTATCTATCTAAATATTCTGTAAATGTTGTAAATTTCCTTTCATTCATTACTGCCTCAGGAAGTGAATTGCACACATGAACCATCCTCTGTTTAAAAAGCCTCTCATGCCTTATTTTAAATCTCTCTCTTTTCACCTTCAACATTTGCCCTCTCGTCTAAACGTCCACTTCCTTGGAGAAAAGACAGTTACAGTTAACTCTATCCGAACTCTTAATAGTCTATATCTTTCTATCAGGTCACCTTTCAAGTTCCCGTGTTCGAGAGAAAATATTCTCAGCCTATCTAGCCTTTCATTATAACTCAAACCTTCCCCACTAGCAATATGCTGGTATACCTCTTCTAAACCTACTCCAGCTGAATAATTTGCTTGCGATTACTGGGCGACAAGAATTGGACGCAGTATTCCAGAAGACGCCTCACCCAATGTCCTATTCAACTTCAACATAATGTACCAACTCCTACGCTCAAAGGACTGAGCAACGAAGGCAAGATGACATTTTTTTAACCATTCTGTCTAAATGTGAAACAAACGAAAAAGAATTATGTACCTGCATCCCCGGTCACCGTGTTCCACAACACAATGCAACGCCCGATCACAAAAAGTGAAATTGGAGTAGGCTTTCACGAATTTTTGAAGGTGATTGCACAAGGGATCAAGTGGTCTCGAGGGCTTAGAGATACATTCTGTTCTTGACCGTAGGTGGGAATATAAGAGCAGGGAAGTGATGCTGGAACTTTAGCAACTGCCTGTTCAGAGAAGCGTCAAAGGACCGGCCACAGGTCTGGTCATTGCATTAATCTTTTTTTTTCGGAGGAATGATAAAATAAAGGACGGAGGGCTGAAATAGACCATATGGCCGATCAGGTCTGGATCAGAACTCAATCGGATCTTCGCTGACAATGCCCCAAGTCAACCTGGCACGTTCCTTGGAAGGGAACCTGCAGATGGAGGCATTCGATACATAAGTCCATGAGCAGAAATTAAACCATTCAGCGCAGTGAGTCTGCTCTGTCATTAAATCATGGCAGATATCTTTCTAAACCCAATTCTCCTGCTTTCTCCCTTAAAACTTGATTCCCTTGACAACTACGCTGCTACATATCTCAGTCTTACGTATAATCAAAGACCTGGCTTCCACAGCCTTATCTGACAATGAATCCCATCCATTCACCACTTCCTGCCTGAAAAAATGTCTCTTATTACTTTTCTCAAATGTCTTCCCTTTTTTCCAAAGCTGTGCCTTTCGGTTCTAGTCTCTACTAAAAATGGAAACATCTTCCCAGCATCCACTCTGTCCAGGCCGTTCACGATTCTGTAAGTACCAATTAGACTTCCTCTTATCCTTCCACACTTCGTGGGTATAGACCCAGAGTCCTCAAACGTTCCTCATGTGTCAAGTTTTTCATTCCTGGGAACATAATGGTGAATCACCTCTGAACACACCCCAGGACCAGTGCATCCTTCCTGAACTTTGAGGACCAAACGTGCGCACAGTAATCCAGATGTGGTCTGACTAGACCTTATAGAGCCTCGGAAATGCATCCCTGCTTTTATATTCGAGTATTCTAAAAATAAATGTCATCATTGCAATTATCTTCCTGACTACAGATTCAACCTGCCCTACATGTCCATATCCTTCTGCAGCATCCCCGCCTTCTCATGCTACCTGTCCTTCTGTCTTTGCATTGTCTGCAAATTGACACACATTGCCCTCAGGTATTTTATCTAGATCGCTAATGGAGAAAATGAAAAGTTGTCGTCCCAACACAGCCTTGAGGAACGCCACTTGTCACCAGCTGCCATCTTGAGAAGGATTCTTTTGTTCCTAATCACTGCATTTTGTCCTGTGAGCGCACCTTGCCACTGACATCATGGGCCCTTATCTTATTCAGTAGCCTCCTGTGCGGCAAATATCAAAGGCCTTCATAAAGTCCAGACACATAACATCCATTGGCTCTCCTTGGTCGACCTTCCTTGTTACTTCTTCAAAGAGGAAATCTTCCAGATTTGTCAAGCATGTCTTCCCCTTGATGAAACCATGCTGATTTTGCGTTATTTTGACAGACACTTACAAGTATTCAGAAATTTCTTTCAACGCAATGGATTCCAGGACCTTATCCACAACCAAGATTCGGCTGATTGGTGTGTAATTTTCCAGCTTTTGTGTGGTTTCTTTTTAAAATGGGGTGTCACGTTTGTGATTTTTTGGTCCTGTAGCACCCTTCCTGATTCTACCGATTCCTGATAGTTCTCCACTAACGTATCCACTGTTTCTTCAGTTGTCTACCTTATAACTCTGGAGGGAACTCCATCTGATCCAGGTGATTTATCCAACTTCAGGCCATTCAGTGTTTCTTGCACTTTCTCAATCATTGCCACTAGACTCACATCTGTTCTCCCATTCTCTTGTATGTTTGGGTTTAACTCATGACTTCCACTGTGAAGACTGGCACAATGTAATTATTCAGTTCCTCAAATATTTCCTTGTTCCCCACTACTATCTGTCAAGTGTTATTTTCCAGTGGCCTATTGTCCACTTTTACCTCTCTTTTGCGTTTCTATGAATAAAGAAACAACTGCAGTCTTCCTTTATATTAGTAGTTAGCTTACATGTAAACTTCTCCCTACTCATTTGTTTTGTTATTGCCCTTTGTGGGTCTTTGTGAGCTTCCCAATGCTCTGATTACCCACTGCCCTTCGCCACATTATATATTTTCTCTTTTGCTTTTATGCTATCGATGACTTCCTGAGTCAGTCGTGGTTGCCTGAACCACCCTGCACCATACCTCAATTTCCACAGGGTGTGTTTCTGATGTGTCTGCTAAATTACGCTAAGACAGTCCTGCCATTGCACTTCCACTTTCCTGCTTTCTTGCTAGGGTCCTTTCTCACCAATTCCATCCAGCTTCTATCACATGCCTCTGCAATTGCCTTTATTCAAATTTAGTACCGTTAATGGGCGGCACAGTGGCACAGCAGTTAGCACTGTTGCCACACAGCGCCACAGACCTGGGTTCAATTCCTGCCTCAGGCGACTGACTGTGTGGAGTTTGCACATTCTCCCCGTGTCTGCGTGGGTTTCCTTCGGGTGCTCCGGTTTCCTCCCACAATCCAAAAAATGAGCAGGTTAGGCGAATTGGCCATGCTAAATTGCCCGTAGTGTTAGGTGAAGGGATAAATGTAGGGGAATCGGTCTGGGTGGTTTACGCTTCGGCGGGTCGGTGTGGACTTGTTGGGCCGAAGGGCCTGTTTCCACACTGTAAGTAATCTAATCTAATCTACTTCTGAATGTATATTCTCCCTCTCAAATTACAGGGTAAATTCAATCATATTATCATCATCGCTTCCTAAGGGTTCCTTCATCTTCAGCTTCTTTGTCACGTCTGCCTCATTGCACAACTCTAAATCCAATATTGCCTGTTCCCTACTTGACTCCACCACAAGCTGCTCCAAAAATCCATCTCGTCGACATTTCACAATTGAATTGAATTGAATTTATTGTCACGTGTAGTGAGGCACAGTGAAAAGCTTTATCTTGCGATCAATTCCAACAGATCTCAGTGTTAAGTAGCATAGATGTATAAATAATATGTAAACATATCCTAGGTTGGCCTTTGTGATTGTCCGGGCCGAGTTCACCACTCGCTGTAGACATCTCCGATCTTGAATGGTACAGGTGCCATACCAGGTACTGATACATCCAGACATAATAATCTCAATGGCGCACCTATAAAAGTTGGCTAATGTATTCGCAGTGGTGATTCAAGTGATCATCGATTTTTTTAAAAATTCGACCCCCTCTAGAGAGATACCATCATCAGATATATATCCCTCTTCTGTCCCTGTACACCATCCACAGGGACCATTCCCTGCAGGAAACTCTGTTGCATTCTGCCTTCACTCCCAACACCTGAACCAACTGGTCCCATGGAGTCTTCCCTCTGCATCGCTGATTTTGTGACACATAAATGCATAGAGCCTAAAAACCCGAGCAAGATTAGGCTGTCCGGCCCTTCCAGCCTACTCCGCCGTTCAATGACATCATTGCTGATCTTTCTAAAGACTCAACTACGCTTACGCGCCCTCTCACTGTACCCCTTATTTCATTTATTGTTCAAAAGAAGTATCGCTCTTAAAAAAAATTGTTGCACTAGCGTCAACTTCTTCGCTGGGCAAGGTATTACATATATGAACATCCGTCTGTGTGAAGAAGGTCCTACTGAACTCAGTCCTAAATCTGCTCCCTCTAATCCTGTGGCTATGCCTTCCTGTCCGAATTTCACCCACAAGTGGAAGCATCCTTTATAATTCTCTCTAATCTATTCTGTTCAATGTTTTATGTTTCAGTAAGATTGCCCCCTCATTTTTCTAAATTCCAAAGAAAATAATCCTAATGTATGCAGTCTCTCTTTATAGGCTAACCCCCCAACTCCGGAATCAACCCAGTGAACCTCCTGTGCACCCCTTCCAGCACCAGTGCCGATACGTTCGTTCTCAATTAAGGGGACCAAAAGTGCACACAGTACACCAAGGATAGCCTCACCAGCATCTTGTACAGCTGCAACATAACATCACTGTTTGAACCTTCAGGAGCCTACGTTAAATCTGTCCAGTTTCTCTCGCGATGCCCTGCTATTTCTTCCTTGATAATACACTCAAGCATCTTCCCCACTGCAGAACTTAAGCTAACTGATCAATAATTCCCAATGTTTTATCCATCTCCATTTTTAAACGGTGGTGTCACACTAGCTGTTTTCCAATCTGCTGGGACTGTCACGCAGCCTAGTGAATTTGAAAATTGCCACTAGTGCACTTGCTGTTTCTCCCGCCATCTCCTTTAATACCCTGAGATGCATTCCATCACGGCCAGGAGACTTGTCCATCCTCATATCCATTAGCTTGCCTGACACTACCTCTTCCGTAATAATGTTTGTTTCCAGGTCCTCACCTACATTTGTCTCTTTGCCACTTACTGGCATTTTATTAGTATCCTCCACTGTGAAGACTGACACAAAATACCTGTTCAATGCCTCGGCCATTTCATCACATCACATAACTAAGTGCCCGTTCTCACCCTCAAAATTACCAACCTTTAGTTGGGTCACTCTTTTTTCTTTTTATATTTATATAGGAACTTTTGCTATCCGTCTTTGTATCCTTTACTAGTTATTTTTCCTCATCTTTAATGTTTTCCCAATCTTCCAGTTTCATGCTGTTCATGGCCGTTTGGTATGCCTTCTCTTTCACTTTGATAGCCTCCCTTATTTCCTCAGACACGCAGGACAGATTATCCCTTCACTTACAGTCCTTCCTTTTCACTGGAATATACTTTTGCTGAGCAATTCCACAAAAACATCTTTGATGGAAGTCCTCCACTGCTCGATATCTGTCCCACCATATAATCTTTGTTTCCAGTCTACTTTAGCCAGGTGCTCTCTCGTTCTATTGTTGTGCCCCTGCACATGCACAGGACCCTGGTATTAAATTTTATCTTCACACTCCCCATCTGATTCCAAGTTCTGCCATACTGTGGTCACTCGTTCCAAGAGGATCCCTAACCATGAGATCATTAATTATTTCTGTTCCAATACGCAGGACCAGATCGAGTGTTGCTTAATCTCTCGTCGGTTCCATTGCATACTGTTCAAGGAAACTATCACGGGTACACTCAACGAACTCCTCCTCAAAGGTACTGTGACTGAGCTGCTTCGACTAAGCTACATGTAGACTAAAATCCCTAATGATAATAGCCGACCCATGTTTACAGGCATTGCTGATTTCTTTGTTTATTGCCTTCACCAATGTGATGGTATTATTTACTGGCCTAGAGACGGCACCTCTCAGTGACCTTTTCTTCAGAGAATTTCTTCTTTCCACGCAAATTAATTCAAACTCATTCTCCATCGAACTTATAGCGTCTCTCCACACTGCCCTGATGTCGGCCTTGTATAACAGAGAGACACCATCTTCTTTACACTGCTGTCTGACCTTCCAAGTAATCTCGGACTCCTGGATATTGAACTCGCAGTCATGACCATCCTTTTGACGTGTCTCTCTAATGTCTATTAAATCATTTTCATTCGTTTTGATTTGTGCCATTAGCTCTTCAACCATGTTACAAATGCGACGAGCATTCAGGTGAAGTGCTTCTTGTTAGATTTCTTGTCCTTATGATTTCTGTAATAATATCTCGTTTTGCTTGTTGTCTCTCCTCACCTGTCCATTGACGTCTTCTCTCCTCAGTGTCCAAAGGCCCAACACATGAACTGCACTTTATGCAATCCACTCTACTGCAATCACTGCTCGCAATGTGGTTTCCACTATTTTGGGAAACGAAGTTTGGACTGGGTGACCACACTGCAGAACATCCAAGTTCTGTCTTCAAGAAGAGTTACAGCGAACCTCAGCACATGCTGGAAGCACACCACCTCAGTTTCTATTTGGGGAGTCTGCAGCCTTCCAGGCCCCATATCAATTTATTTTTTTAGAGCCTCAACTCTCCCATGTCCTATCCCCCTATCCCACACGCCAGGCGTTGTTGTCACATGGCCTTCCATAACACTCTACATATGGTCCGACACTAACAGTCTCCATTAACAGCTATTCACCCTGCTAGCCAGATCATCATCCATTCCTTTGTCCAACTGTTCTTCTCTCTATTTGAACTCTATCCCGATCTCTCGTTTACTCCTTTCCCTCTCCCAACTGCCACTATATCTTCTGCAGATAGACCATCATTTTCCAAGCTATCATCAGTTCAGAGGAAGACGCACTGAGAGGTTCCTGATCAGTTTCATCTAGGGACTGAGACAATATCGGAGGTTTTGAGAGTCTTAAACGTGGACAAATCCCCAGCTGGGAGTGCAGTTATATCTCACGATGTTCTGTGAGACAAAGGAGCAATTTTAGGAGTATGGACCAATGTTTCACATTCCTCTTTGCCCACAGGGAAGTTGGTCGAGGACTGAAGGACTACTAATGGGGTTCCACATTTTACCAAGGCAGTTAGAAACAAACCAGGGAAATACCGTCAAGTGAGTATCACAGGAGTGGTCGGGAAACGTTCGTAGAAACATCTGAATGAGATAATTAATTCGGACTCGTCCAGGCAAGGTTTGATGAAGGAGTCAGCATGGTTTTGTCCGAGGAGGTGATGCTTACAGATCTGTCTAAAGGTTTTGGGGAAGTGATCAGATTTTTAAATGAGGGGAGTGAACATGAACACGGGAGATTGACAACAGGGTAAAAACATAAGCAATTCACGGTCACGTGGTGTCAGAGAAATTCATTCCAATGGATCAGAGACCAGATACTACACTGGAAAGCAGCTTGATTAACCAAATTGATATTGTGGGAAAGAAATTGACCAGACTGACACAGAACTGATTCTCCGCACTGATGGCCAGAATGTTCTAACCCAAGCAGTGGGTCCAGACAGTTTTCATAGGGTTACAACACAAAGGTGATAATTGTAAAGCAGTAACAGTACAATGGTGAAAATTGTAAAGCGATTAAAACAAGAATAAACTGAATGGAATTTAAACAAACGTCTGGCAGTACTAATTCATTTGTAATTGACACTGGATATTCCAGCCATCTCCTGGAATAGGTGAGAATGTATTCTCGAGTATTTCCTGTCTCCACGAAAATGTTCGTTTTCCTGGCTTTCAGTTCTGTCCATTGTGCTCCTCCTGGGATCAAAGTCTTCCAGTGTCTCTCAGTCTGCCTCTTTGTTTATGCACCATCGGTTTATATGTGAAACGAGCTTGTGATTAGGGTATTAGGACTGAAGTGATGATCGAGGCTAGGAGCTTACTGTGAAGGCTGTTTGAGAAGTGTGCTATCTGGTCTTGGAGTAGATTAGAATGTCTAGATTCTATATTCGCCTCTTTGGTCAAGACTGAGGCATTGTGGATGTGTTCTGTGTGTGTTGCCAGGCATGATTCCTGTGTCTCACCGACATACTTCTGTGTTTTTTATGTGGTTATGCTATGGGTGGACAGTGTAGCAGATTTTCTCCCAAAGTTCCCCCTTCTTTTGTTAAGAGCATGTTGAAGAAGTGCAAAGTAGCCCGGACCGGGGAGGCTATCAGGTGGTGGGGATTTGATGTCAGAGAGGTAGTGGTCAGTGTCTGAAGCTGACCGAGGGTAATTTGTGTCAGGGGAGGGTATCTCACTCGAGTGAACTTGTACAATCTGGGTTGTGAGGAGGGCAGGGGTAACAGTGCTGTACAAAACCAGCAGTAGCACACACGGAGGCCCATAACCAGGATAATGGTACCCACAACTGCATTACGGGATATGAGTTCCTCCAGAAGTTCAGTGCCCCGTGAGCGAAGCCTTAAGGTTGCCCAGGTCCACAAGTCTCAGTGGGACCCCGGTTCATTTGAGACATCAGCAGCCTGTGGAAAGCGGTGTGTCAGGTCCGTTATATTTTCGCTGGGGTCAGGGATGTAGGTGCAGCAGTCTGTGCCAATGAAGACGCTAGTGCCCTTTTTTTGTGACCAGCTAGTATTCCAGGGCCATTCTGTTTTGTCGGGCGACAGTACGAATGGCGACAACCTCTGGATTCAACTGGACAAGCACTTCTGCCGTAGCATGTTATCTCCTCCAGCGTGGTGGCCAGCTGATGTGCCTCTATGTCGAGGCGCAGGGTTTCGTAAGTGGACACAAAAACGGTGGTGGTGGGGTGGGGGGGGGTGCTATCTCGTCTAGGGCAGTGAGGATGCGTTTTCTGTGGGAATAAGCTTCTGGAAGGGAGACGGCTTGGAATGGTAATGGAGTGGTACCACATACCACATGCCAGCCCATGACAACACCAGCTGGGGTATGCCTTGTGGTAGCAGACAAAATAAGTATCATTGTATGTTCTTAGGTGGTGGGTTTGGGATCCTGTCCAAATATTATTGAAAATGGAATTGTGGACAGACATGTTGTGGCCAAGTAAATCCAGGATGCTGCACTCTGCTGAGGACCAGAATGCTGCAGGGGTCAAGAGCAGTGAGTTAGTGCACCACCTCCACCCAGCCCCCCATGCGGATGGCTGGCATCCCGTTAGGCACGTGGTTTCTCTGCAAGACCCCCGTGCGGTGGTGTCAGTGATGGTCAAGTTTGGGTGTTCATGTGAGAGGTTCTGGGCTGCGTAGAACCATCTGTGAATTTGTCGAGGTGGTATCCTGTGGATTTCCAGTAGTCTGAGCTATTAGCCACATGAATGGCTGGTCAGGTTAGCAGACTGAGCGTTGTGACGCCTGGGACTTGTATAGTTTCAGCCACAATTCTGCCATCTCTGCGGTGTTAAAAGGGACTTCGCCGTGGGGAATGCCCCGTGGGAATGTTCAAGGATACGGGCACAGACCCAGCAGCTGGTCTGGTTTACCTTTGGGCACAAATGTGGGTCATGTCAAGGAAAATGCTCACCCACGGCTCACGATGGATTAAGTGCCCTGTTCTGTGTGCCCTGTTACCGATCAGTGGTGGTGTGCAGGTCAGACCAAGAGTTATGATCCCAATGGTTTGAGCGAGCAGCTGGATCCCTCTATGGTGTCTGGAACTGTATCCTGTTCTGCTTTGTTGTCCTTCAGTGGAGGCCGACCCTCTTTCACCGGGTCGCATTCTGGTCTTCCTGAGAGCGTGACAGCTGTCGTGGTCGTGAGACAGACCAAGAGTGGTCCTTTCCATCTCGGGGAGAGAGAATCTTTTGGCAGGGACTGTCTCATTACATAGTGACCAGTTTAAACGGGTGAAGTGGTTCCTGCCGTGGTGTGAACACGACAGCTTTCGTTTTGTTTGCTTTTTTTGTACCCCCACACGATTGTCTAACTGCGGTAGTGCTTATTTTTTTCCTCAGCACCCATGTTGTGTGTGTGCAGATTTGAGACACAGTGAAAGACACAAGGTGCACGAATCTTTATTCAGTTTCCACCAGTAGGAAGATAAGTAGCACTCAAGTACATCACAGGTTTTAACAAATCTTGGTTTACAGTGATCCTTCTACTAATGGCTTGAACGTAATCCAAGAGGGTTTCCTGTGTTAAGACTAGCACTGTGTCATTGGCAAGTTTTGGGGGTCCGGTGATTGTTGGTATGGATCATTCCATTAGCACTTCAAATTGTGTAATTTCCGTCGTTTGGTTTCCGTGTCCACTTACTGTGTGAAGCACCAGTGGCCGACCTTCAGGCCAAACCAGTCCTGTGTCCCGAGTGACTTTGGGGAGGGTGGTTTTGAGGGTACTGTTCATTCTCTACACCATTCCTGATGACTGGGGGGTGGTACGGAATGTGGTATCTCCAGGGTATCCCAAGGGCGTCATAGTCAGCAGTAATGAGCTTCGCTGAGAAATGGGCCCCATCTCCTGTATATTTCTATGCGCCCTGGGATATAAAACTCTTGTAATAACGTCCTGCAGGATACATTTTGCCACTGCTCTGGTTTCATTCTTTTTGATGAGGAATGACTCTACCCATTTTGAAAACATATCGACAATAACTAGGACAAAATTTTATTCCTCTTTCTGAGGCATATGGGCAAGGTCAATTAGAAGGTGGGTGAGTGGACCCTCTGGAACTGGCATGGAGTCACCATCGGCTTCTCTGAATTTTTCGGTAGACAGATGAGGCACTGTGACAGCAGAGCTTGGGCAGCTGCAGCGACTCCAGCTGCATACCAGGAATGGCTGACAGCATCTTGCCTGTGTGCCCGATTCCGTGTACCACCAGGGCCAGTAAGTGCAGGTGGGCTTTAAAAGATGCAGGAGTGGGTAAGAACCTGTAAGAACAGTGATTGTATGGCACCAATGCGGGCCCATGCGGCCCTCTCTTCTGGCGTGGCAGATTGCTGATCTGTTGGGACTGCATCGAGAGTCGGGGTCTCTGGCGGTTTCACCACCCTTGGGGTCTGCAGGGCATAAGTGGCCAGGGGTAGTGCAGATTCCCGGGTGGCTGCATCAGCATTTGCTTGGGTGACGGGATCGGTGGCAGAGTTATTGGCATCACATTTTATAATTGCGACAGCGGCAGGTAGCAGGACTGCTTGTTGGATGTTGGCAATGAGTGCAGCATGTTGGAGTGGTCTCCCTGCTAAGCTGATTAACACCCTCTGTTTCCATATTGTGCCAAAGTCCGGAACGACTCCAAAGACACATCTGGAGTCTGTTTAGATATTGGCTGTGCTACCCTGTGCCAGGAGGCAGGCTCTGGTGAGAGCAAAGAGCTCTGCCGCCTGTGTGGACACCCCATCTGTTAAAGCAGCTGATTCAAGAGTGGTGATGGGGGTGCAGATGGCTTGGCCTGCTAATGTGTATTTGTCTGATGGCCGGAAGGAATAGCCACTGGTGAAAAGAATCTGGTCCGGGTTTTCTCAGACCGGTCAGGACACCTGCTGAACTAAGCGAAAGTGAGGACTGCTGATGCTGGAGATTAGAGTCAAGATGAGAGTAGTGCTGAAAAGCACAGCAGTCAAGACAGCATCCAAGAAGCAGGAAAATCAACGTTTCTGGCAGGACCAACTTTGTCAGGAATGCTAAACCAGGTCCAAGCAGTTGTGGTTGTTTGCAGAATAATGTTAGGTGTGCAGAATTAGGGTGGCGGGTTTCAAAGCTAGGGCTCGGTGTAGGGAAAGGTATGCCTAGATCATAAAGCGACCTCATGACCAGTCCTCTGAGTTGGATTGCTGCTGAATTAAGCAGCAGTGAGAATGACAGTGACACCAAAACAGCACTCGGGTGATCTAGTACAATGGAGGTGGCCTTATGCACTGTTACTGTGGCTGCTTCCACCGTGCACAAACATGCGGCATTATTGTAACTAAGCATTATAAAACGCAACAGGGCGACGGAGATCCCCATGAACCTGTGTTAAAATGCCAGACGCGAACCCTTCTGACTTGATTACATAAAGACAGAAGGCTGTGAGTAATCTGGGACTCCCAGAGCAGGAGTGAAGATTAGTTGTTACTTCAGTTCAGTGAATGCCAGTTGCATTTCGGGTGTTAACTTCACTCTGGCCGGCTGTTTAGGGGAAGCTGCCTCCCACAGAGGTGCATCAATAGCACAATGGGCAGGAATCCAGGGCCTGCAGTAGTTTACCAGCCTCAGAAACACTTGCAGCTGCCTGTTTGTGGCAGGTAGGGGAATCTGGGCAATTACAGTCAATTGCTCCGTGGACAGTGCTCTGAGGCCATAGGAAAGATTGCACCCCAGATATTAGACATTTTGCCGACACAACTGCATTTTCTTGATAGACACCTTATGCCCATCCTGTGCCAGACTGCAGAGCAAGGCCACCGTAAACTGCTTGCATGCAGTAGCGGAGGTGGCAGCCAATAGCAGGCCATCCGCAAATTGGAGGAAGGTACTGTGGCATGGTAGGTGAAGGGTGGACAGGGGTGAGGAAAACTACAGCAGCATAAACTGTGGGCTCTCCGAATACCCTTAGGGAAAACCGGTCTCTGTATTTTGGCAGCCGCCATATGTAAAACATAAAGTTTCAGGGGGCAACTTAATGGAGAATGAGCCTGAGCAAATGTCGATTACAAGAATATCAACTGGAGGAGGCGGAGATACTGGTCAGGATAGCATTTGTGTCTGGGACTACTGGGAAGCAGGGAACAACAATAGCATTGACAGCCCTAAGATCTTGCACAAAGTGCCATTTTCATGGTCTTCCACGCTTCGGGATGGGAAGAATGGAATGTTACGTGGGCTGGTTGTGGGCACGAGTATTCCTTGTTGAAAAGGTGATTCAATAACTGGTTTGATTCCCAATACTGCTGCGGGTGATACGGGTGTTCTGTTGATGGCACGATTGCTCTCTGTCTGAGAGTAACTGTATGTGTTTGGGAGGACAATAGATAGCCTGCATGGTTCTATTACCGTGCCCACAGTGATTATGGGAGATCAGCTAATAACAGTTGGCTCTTGGAGGAAGAGGCAGCGTCTGTGCCTTGTTTTGTAAAAGTAGCTTGTAGTTATGCAGGGGCACAGCGCGCACAAAACTCGCCCTGTCCAATCCTCGACGAAAGGGGTCTGTGTCTTGCCCAAAGGGTGTGAAATGTATTGTTGGTTGTGCAACACGCCCTATCATGGTTGTGAGATCTCTGAGGTGCCACGTATTCTTCATTATAAAGTGTATTGCAGGCCAGTGCGGCCTCCTCTGCGCTGAGTTGCACGTCTGTTGCAACACCCTGTGGTCTGACTACGTATCTGCCAGTCATGGTTAGTGGGGAGTTGAGCTCGAGATGTGAATCCATGAGTGGAGGATATGTTGATGCTGTTTCCGGGGGGTGGAAGATGGACAGTGAAATTGACAGACAAAACGGTCTGGCAACAGCACCCACCAGAGAATGGGTGGAGGATGAAGGGGTAGTTGATATCGAGGAGCAGAGAGGGTCAGGAAAGGAGAGGGTAGGTTCTGGCTGGCACAACCAGGCGCGTGAGCCATATACTAATCTGACAACTGACAGCAGGAGAATTTCAGACTGCTCTTGCAAACATCCTGGAGCCTTCATGCACCGCCACTTCCCAGAAAGTGCTGAAAAGAGAGAAAGAAAGAACACAAAAAGAGTGTGCCATAAAAAGTGAATTTCACCAACCACATACTCGATTAGATTACATTTCCCTTCCGCCGTCTCCAGGAGATAAATGAAGGTAATGGGAGTAATTTAAGAACATGTGACATCGAAATTCATTGGAATTATTTTCTCATTCGCCAAAACAGAAAATAATGGCGAGTCGGGTCACCGTAGAACTTTGTTTCACTACAGCGATGAAATAACAGTCTCTCTTCGGTTCCAGTGAAAACTCAACTTGTCTGGAGCAAAACAGCAGCAGTCGAGATGCTTGAGCCTACGATTTATCGTGTGGGCGGCGAACACGATCATGACAACATGGACACTGATCCCTTTGAGAGAGTCTGCACTCCCCCACACCGCAGTTAATTCTCCAAGTCGCAAACCCACCAGTTCTGTTTTTTTTTTGTTTGCTTTGAACACGGCACTTAAACACGCTGCAGCTTTGTTGTTGGCCCACAGAAATGGCACTGGTGGGATTGGAAGCGACGCCCCCTTAGAGACTGGAACCTGGTTCCAGGGCCTTCGACCGCTCGGCCATAACACCCGAAAGCGTGTCATCTATTTTCATACATTTTCAATTGTGCTCCGTGATCCCTGTCCTGCTCGCATCGCAGCTGGGATATGCCCGACAAGAAGATCAATTTCGCAACAGATACAGGTAGCCCATCAAACTACACAAAAATCAATAGAAAGTTGAATCTATCTTCTGAGACTCTTTTCAGCTACAAATGTATATGCGAGTGTGAGAATGTATGTTCTGTCGTGTTTTGATAAAATAACCGTGACATCACTGGAATGTCGATTCTCCCTTTAGTAAATGATTTCGCCCATTGGTCGAAACAGATCAACTTTCACATTTACACAGAACACAAAACACACCGGACTACAGGGAAAATGCACAAAGCTGAGCAGGCTGTGTTCCACATCATACCGTGCAGCCAAGTTTCAGTCACTGGGACTATTTTGCAGAATAAGCGACACAAAGAACGTTCTCTACCTGAAAAGCCGCGGTAGCAGTACAATCGGAGAAGACAGATCACAATGTCAGCAAGCTCATACCTCGGTGCCAGTACGAGTTGGCACTTTCCTTGTCTGTTACATTAACCGTGCAACTTGCTGCAGAGATATCTCCACCGGGACATGAGCGACATGGCTGCCAACTGAGTTGGAAACCTGTGTGGGAATCGATGGGAAGCGACTCAGTAAATTTCACAAAATTCCAGGTTCTTATTAGTGATGCAGTCTCTGATAACGTCAATGCAAAAGGCAGTTTCTGAACATATTTCAGAAGTCAAAAGGAGATTACCCCACCCGCCCCCCACCCCACAAGATGTCAAAGAAGTGCTAACTGCATTTGAGTGCTTTTTGTTCTCGATGTGAAGAGCACTCACGCCTGAGTCTCTTGTTGTTGAGTGAATCATAAATAAGGATTTTCACCAGAGCTGCAACTGCCTCACTTTGTTATCCCGCTTCCCCCTCTCCCCTCCCTCTCCCCGTTTACATTTTCCTGCTCATCTATGATTTAAAGAAAACCAAATGGATGCGATGGCATTCGGTAGCCTGGCTGTTATTTCCGAATTCCCACTTCCAACATTGCTTAGATCTCGGGGCACACCTTAATATTAGTGACGCTATGACAGCACAAGTCCCCAGACGTTCCTCTGAGAGTGTAAATTCATTCATTGCTGTTGCTGACGGAATGAGCCGCTAACGTGCAAAAACATGATTCAGGAATTCTGGTGCTAATTCTCGCACGTTGAATAATGGCAAACAGCTTCCAAATGAGGCCTGTCAGAGAGTACTTGGGGGACATTTGACAGAGGGGCTACATTAGGAATCCATGGTGCACCATGACACCAGCACATCAGCTTTCTCCTTGGCTTTGAAATGTGCCATCTGCAAGGAATGCAAATGTGTTACTGTTTTTTTGTGGAATGATTAGAACGCGGGAACTACAATCTTAAACAGAATGGCATATGTTCAGAAGCAGGTTGGAGAAATACTTAACAACGTTTCACCAGGGCTGTTTCTGCCCAGTTTCAAACTGGGGACCTTCCGTGGGTGAGGCGCATGTGACAACCACTACACTATAGAAACAAGCTGCACTGGAAGCAAAATGTTGGGAAATGGCACTTGTCTAGTTTTGGCGATGTGGTCAGCATGGACGAGATGCACCGAAGACTCTGTTGCCATGCTGTGGACTTCAATCACGTTGTGTTGCTTACACCTCCTTTAAAGGATTACTATTAGCGGGGCTTGCCATCGCTCGCTGTGGCACAATAGTTTATTCTATTCGACTGTTCAACGGAAAGGTAGCATTGTGAAAAAACTGCAGAACTAAAAGTCTTCTTTACTTTTGTACGAATGACCATACTTCGTGAAATATTCCCGGATCCTCAGTTGAGGATTTTTGCTGCTGGAAATTATCTCACAAACTGTGTTATCTCGAAATGTACTGAGCGAATCGCAAAACAGTCACGATTTAACACGGAACACAAACAAAAATGACAAACCAAATGCATTTTCAGACACAGCCAAGCATGAATGCTAAATGTGAGATAGTCCGAGGGCATGAGTCAGAAAGTAATCTCACAACTAACTACAGGGCAATTCCAAACTACTCTTTCAAACATACTGCAGCCTTAGTGCACCACCACTTCCCAAAAAGTGCTGAAACAAGAGAAAGAAAGAACACAATAAGAATGGGCCATAAAAAGTGAATTTCACCAATTACAGTCTCGATTAGATTACCTTTCCCTTCCGCCGTCTCCAGGAAAGAAAAGAAGGAAAAGAGAGAAATTTAAGAACATATGACATCGCAATTCATTGGAATAATTTTCCCTTGCGTCAGAAATCCAAATAACGACGAGTAGAGTCACCGCAGGACTTTGTTGCACAACAGCAATGATACAACACTCTCTCTTCGGTTCCAGAAGAGACTCAACTTGCCTGGAACGAAACAGCAGCAGGAGAGCTGCTTGAGCCCGCGATTTACCTTGTGGAAGGCGAACACGTCATGACAGCACGGACACTGACACCTTGGAGAAAATCTGCACTCTCCCACATTGCCTTTTACTCTCCAAGAGGCAGACCTACAGTTGTGCTTTGACCACGGCACTTTTACACGCTGCAGCGATGCGACGGAAATTGTAGCAGTGGGATTCAAACCTCCACCACCTGCCAAATTGTAACCTGAATCCTGCGGCTGAGGCTGCTTGGCCACACTACAGAGCCCTGACCTTCTCTGAGTAATGGAAGGTGCTGTGTCTGATCCCCAGGACACCCTGCAAGGTTATCAGGCAGCGCTATTCTCCCTGTGACATGTACGTGCTGGCTAAGATTCTGTTTTGTAGATGTTTCCCGGCTTTGCCAATATCACCGTTGTTTAACTCACTACATTCTGTTGGTCTAACTATGATTCCACTCAGAATCACAAATGTGTCACAAAACACCTTAGCTGTGCTGGCTCTCCACAGAAATAAATGTGTTTCTCTTTTGGTATCATTCTCTTGCCTTCTCCCTGTAATTCTCCACACTTGTACTTTTAATATAAACATTGAATTAGTTTTTAATTTACTCGATTGAAACTGCGTCTTTGTCAAAGTCAGGCAATAGTTTACAGACCCTAACCACTGCCTATGTGAAAACGTTTCTCCTCATGTACATTTTTCTTCTTTTACTAATGACTTTAAATATCTGCTGAATCGTTCTCGATCCTTTCATGTGTAGGGAACATTCTTCCTTCCTTATTTCCTCTGTCTATCCCACTCATGCCTTGGAAAGGTTTAACAAGGCCAACTTTTGGCCTTCTGCTCTCCAAGGAAAACTGTCCCAACTTTCCAAATGACCTTTATTGTTGACATTCCTCATATACCAGACCATTCCCATCAACCTGTTCAGCGCTGTTTCCAATCCTTTCCCGGCCCCACTTCCTAAAGTTTGAAACCCAGAACTGTGCAAACATCCAGATGGTGGAATTATTCAGAGTGGGATTGTGTGGGTGAACATCCTGAACCACTTGTTTCACTTTCACCGCATGTGGTACTGCGCCTTGCTCACTAATTTGACACTTATTACCCCTGAACTCAACGCTATTTCAAGAGGTGCAACTTCATGATTTACACCTTGGTTTTATCAAACAGTTGATAGGGCGACCGAGCAAAGTGAAATCAAACAACCAAGGCTCGATGGCGACCTGAAGTAAGAAATTCTCACATGCCAGTATTAACTCAAGCTACTAAGCGACGATCATGCCCCTAGACAAGTGGCATTCTTATATTTCCAACACCCAACCAGCTCAAAGTCGCTCAGATCTAACTACATTTCACTTTGCTCTCGGATTTCTAGGCTCCAAAGAGTTTCAAGAATATCGCCTTCTTGTTCCGTCTCCTTGTTCACGGGACTGTGCTGTTTATCCCTTCCACTTGGACTCCATCGGCAGAGTATTCAGCTATTTCCCTCCAATGGCAGACAGTGTGAGGGGAGGCAAGCGTGGATGTGCTCTCAAGCTCGCTCTGATGGGCACAGACAGTTCCATCAAGTGCTGGAAATACGCAAGTTTGTTTGGGAACTTCCTGAAAATATCATTTATCTGAGAGTTGTCTGTTGGGAAAGACAGAATGTACTTCGGATTCTCTACCCTCGGTAAATTCACGTGAGGGCATTTTTGTGCAGCCTGTATGCTGTTCAGAATCCATCTTCACAGCAATCCTGCAGAAAGGCTTTTGTAACAGTGACATCGGGGTTTCGACGCTGCAATCGGGCAACAGTTCGCACCTGTCCCAGATGAAGAGAATGCGAATGAAACCCTCAGTCACTGAGAGTCATCCTCACGGCCCTGAGCTGCGGGACTGCAGACAGTCTAACGCGGAAGGGAGTGTTAAAATGAAACATTGTTTCACCATCAGCCACACTGGCCCAGAGACAGGAGGAGGGACAGCGTCAACGTGTGGCGTCACTCACGCGCCGACAGAAGCCGTGAGTGGCCGTCTATGTTATAGTAATGCGGAACGGTGTTAGTGTCATAATGCTGTCTCCAACAAGTTGATCCAATTGTCACTCACGGCTTTTCATTTCACGGGAAGGACACTGCTGTTCGAACCAGCATCGGGAGTAACTGCAGGGCATCATGCGCATAGAGCACTCTACAACTGATATCGCTCACCTTCACCAGTTTATTCCCAGCTCTGGCAAATAATTTTGCGAATCAGATCAGAGCAGACCGACAGAGAACAGGGAAAGTGCATCCAGACCTTCACAAGTGTGTTTCCTCACCTGTGTAAATTTGGCGGGTGTATCAGTACGAAATATTCATTTCAGATACATTGAGTGAAAGGAAGCGGGAAGTGAAACAACATTCAATACGTAGAATGGAGCTATGTTATAGAGGAACATTAGCGGGGACAGTACACACACTGACACCTGGAATTGTCAACGAGCAGAGGATCTTTTCAATCCATTAATTTCCGGGTTATGAGCCCTATACGCTCCCTCTGGGCCGCTCTGTTAGCGCTGACCACAGCAGTTTCCAGCGGTCTTCAGCTTTTCGTCTGGAGTGTGGCATCGCAATCAATGTCGTGGGAGAGAAACGTGAACGCGCTCTTCAGCTCCATATCAAACACAGGTTTGGGGATCGGGGAGGCGGCTAGAGGGAGTGGGAGTTATGCAAATAATGGAACGATGTACAAAAGGGAGATTGCACATGCACAGGAACCCATCTTCTTTTGTGAACCTTGTGCAAATAACGCCATCTGAAACAGATGAAACATTCTGAAGCAGACCTGCAGGGAAAGGGAAAGTCCCTCCCAGTCATCGGGAACTGTGACTGTGTCCTCCTCGAAGTTACAGCGAGGGCTCTGCTGTCTGAGTCAGCATGGGATGTTACTGCAGCGAGTCCTGTTGCTCAGGCACACTGCACCTGATATGTTTCAGCTTGATCACGTTTCCCCAAGCTCAGAGAATAATTTCACAGCTCTCATCATCCCAGAGTGACAGGGAACAGAATAAAGCGTTTCGGACAATCATCTTTACACCCCTGGGAAGAAAACGGATGTCGGAGTGCAGACTATCTCGACTAGTGCTGTTGTTGTTGTCTGTGTGACAACAAGAGCAGGTACCAGGAAATGTTTATCTTGCTTCTTAAAACAGGCGTGAAAATTTGCAGAGCATAGACACATCTACCTGCTCTTAGTGAAATGATGAACAGCAGACTACAGTTGAGAGAGTATTGTCAGCCCTCTGGGTTATGGGCTCAGCACTCTCCAACTGTGACCCTCTGCTCACAGGATTTGAACACAACGAAATGACTCAGTGACAAATTCTGTTGAAACGGATTCTGTTAGGAATTGAAAGCGATGGAATGAAAAGCCGCTTGAGAGCGGGGTGTAACATTATCTGTTAAGGGATTGTTTTCCAGACTCGAGGAGACTGCGCAGTGCTGTTTCCATGGATCGAGATCAGGATAGATTGATTGAAATAGCGTCGGATGTCATTGTAGGGAGCCCTGTCGCTTAGACACACTGCACCTTTTGTACAATGGTGCAAAAGCACGGACCTTTTCTGTAGAGGGGACAACTTCAAAATCGTTAATGCGGTAAAATTCACAAATGAGCGAAACAACAAAGCAACCACAGAAATTGGTGTTACGTGACGGGGTAAACCCCTCTGCAAATGAAAACCGACAAAGCAGAAAGGATTCACCCCGTACTGTATTCTGTTAAAATTCAAGAGGCAAAAAAACTTTCCAAAAATCACTATTTAAAGTTAAAAATAACAACTTTATTGTTCTTTTTAACATTTGACAGAGAACAATCAACTTATAACTACTTACAACTCATTTCCATAAACCTTGTGCTCTACAATACCTTCCCCAACCGCGACCCCATTAACATTTACAAAAACAAATCAACTTACAAACCAGCTTGTTGTCGAATCTTCTCTTCGTGTCTTTCTCTGTAGATTTTTTCTCCAGGTCGGTGTTGATGCTTCTTTTTTATGCAATCTAATTCTCCAGATAGGCACCTCCTCGAGATTTGACTAACATCCTCCATTTGTTGGTTGTTGAGTTTCTCTGTTTGCTGTTCTTTGCCGCTCTGGGGAACTGTTCAAAAATGTCCGATATTTGTCCCATGAACAGTCGGATCGTTTCATTGCTTTTAACACTGTAAAAATACCAAATTCAAACTTGATTGGGGCATAATTGAAACTGATTGGCCGAATTCGCATTTGTTTTTGTATCCATGTGACACAGCTCTTAGTTGTTTCAACCTAATGTTATGTTGTTACCTTGTTCTGGACTCATTGTGCTAGCCAGACATTTCAGCACCATTAAAGGTACATTATACCCACAACTTCATAACAATGGCATTTGCGAAGACAGTCTATTTCGCTCAACATCGCTCTCTGTCAATCTTATGTGCCTGAGATTTGAACAATCTCTGGTATATGTTAATTAAAACTGCCCTATTCTCATAACCTTAGATTTAACACACCCGGTTATGTATGTATTACAATATTAATTGATTCCTCACTGTGTTGCTTCAACACACGGTGAGAAGAAATAAAAGTGAGAACAACAGTCACCTGTGTAACTGCGATTTGACCCAATGTTGCTGCAGCAAACCTATTCAGCTGTAAGTAAAATAGCCCACACCTTTCCTGTACAGGTAATGAGACTGCATAGCATAGTGGTAAGTTTTAATGAGTTCAATTAGACCCAGCATCATTTCTCAGGACGAAATTCACTGGGATATAAAGACATGATGAAATAGACGGGGGTTGAGGTGTGGAATATAGTTAGGAACGATATGGCCAGAGTTCCCTTGATACAAAATCGTTAGAGATGACGGAAATGAGATTTACTGGGAGATAAAGCCACGAGAAAAGAAAAGAATGGATTTAATTGGATGGTGGAAAAGACGAAGAATCACGCGACACAAATCAGGAATGACTGAGTTGTGTCCTAATGGAGCTTTTCCAGCTGATGTGAGGTTGGAAATGATAAATAGGGGGGAAATTACCTCGTTCAGGTGAATGTATAACTAAAGGTTCGAGCTTCAATATCAGTGAGGAAGGACAAAGAAGTTTACAGCAGGTACGTTTTATTCTGAGAGTTATTGAAATCGGAGATGATTTTTCAGCAAATAAAACATGTTAGACGATGATTCCAGCATATTTAAAAGGCCACGTACAGACATACAAGGAGCGAATTTAACAGGGACAGGGATTATGAACTGCCTGAATGGGGAGGCAAAATGGACGCACTCACAAATTGTTCAGCGTTCATCGGAAAGAAATTGCTAAATACCTGCAACTGAGCATATTAAGTGTCAGAAGATCTGGTGTGTTGAAAGATGTAGCAGCTGGTTCTCCGTGAACTACTACAGATTGTTAATGTACTGAGCTGTTTCTTTTAACTTTCCATTAAATGGAAGTTGGTTAGCTCAATCCGTGGGATAACTGGTTTATGGTATAGAAAGGGACAAACAACGTGGGAGTAATTGTCGCACTGTCTCAGGTTACCATAAGAATCATCATCTCCACCGCTCACGTGATCTGTAGCACAATGGTGATTATAGTCAGTAGGAATGGACCTGTCAATGTCAAGCATCATTATCATTTGCCATCTGTTGCCTTGAACATTTGGTCACAATGACCAGGAACGGGACTGATTCCTTTTAATACTCACTCATTTCCGTCCGAAAAATCCAGCGACAAGACGTATCATTATTCCTGTTTGAACCCTTTGTTCCACACAGCATCAAAACTATTTGTCATGACTTTACCAGAGTAAGTGACAACATTCAATCTACCCAAAGAAATAAATCTAATTCCTTTCGAACGGTTTAATGAGCTGTGTGAGTTTGCAGCGAACAGGATTATATGAAACGAGTTTAAGAGCCTTTTCAAGAATGTAATCCAGTGCAGTATGAGAGATATGAAAAAGGTCAGCAAGCTAAAATATCACCTCTGTTTCTCGATCCACAGATGGATAATCACCTGGGAACTATGTGCCGTTTTACGGTTAACAATTGATACCTTTCCCAAATCAGAAACTGGAGCTTTAGAATAGATGCTGCTTTATTCGACATTATTCTTCAACTATGCTTCAGTCTGATGCTCCAATAATTCCTGATTAACGTCAGTAAAAACAGCTTTAGATAACGATTGGAATTACAACTGCGGCATTTTAACACACTGTTCAGTGCCAAGCGCTGATCAGTTGCTCCACTGGAGCCGCCGGCAGCAAGCCTATAAAGTGCCCGAATCATACCTCTGGGACCTTCGAATCGCCTGTTCTACTTTTGCTGTGGTTCTGAAATTAAAGCTAAGGCAGAGGAGGAGGAACTGATATGGACCTGTGCCTTTTCGAGCATCAGGTTCACGAAATGGGACATAGAAAAACGTTGTGCAAAATAGACTTAATTGAAAACTGGGTTTCTGTGGGTTGCTGCGTTGTTTACAGACAATGCTATATTATCGCTGTCTCAGGACTTCTCATTCGGTCGGCTTCAATTTGGCACAGAATTCGATTCGACGAAACTTCACTAACTTCCTTCTGCATGTTCCTACAGACAACAAGAAATATACTGCACTCATCATCAATACTCAACATGGTTACATGCAAGGACATGTTGTAAAGTTTTCATGAATACTGAAGATATCAGGATGTTATGCAAGAGTAAATTGAATTTCAGTTTAAATTGCAAAGTGATAAAAATCCAGAGTAAGATCCAGAATGCTCGAAATTCATGATTATTACCGTAGCCAGAACTCTAGCCAGGCAAAGGGGACATCTGTCCCTGAATCCCCAATATCCACACGGCCGTTCGCTCCATGTGTCCAGTTGGAATCCTGTGTGAAGGAACATGCAGTCTGGCAGAGCTCCTGGGAGAATCCTCCACTGTCTGATTAAATCTACAACAGGAGCTGTGCATTCCAGCTGTGAGAGCGGTGGGATAAAGTGGAGGACCTTGGTATTCCGTGGTGTAGATTCACAGGGTCCTAATCATGTTATTGTTTAAAACCCTCTGTCAGAAACAGCACAGACAGAGAGGAATAGGAGGGGGCCATTTCGCCCGCCAACGCTACCGCTCCATTTGATATCATTATGGCTGACAGAACACGTCAATGTCTTTCCCCAGCCCATCCACATCAACCGGTGGCCCAAAGGCGAAAAGACACTGAATAAACCGCAAATCTCTGTGCAACCGTGGGAGGGAAATGTGTTTAGAGACAGTGGGATTCAACAGTTGGTTTTGTGAATGAGCAGCGTATTCTGGACTGATCATATTTCAAATGATGCGATTCCCTCAAAACTCACCACCAAGAAGATGAGGAATCTTCTCTGGTCAGTAGCAGGTACGAGAACTCCAGACGAAGGGAACTGATGATGAATCAGCAGAACAATCATTGATTCAGCTGAAATCTGAACTAAACTCCGATTCTGTTGGGATTCAAACCCACAAACTTTGAATCACAATCTTAACAATGCAGTAGAAGTCCAACACGACTTTCATTGTGCCACAGAAGTGAGCAAGCCTACGATTTACTGCATCCAACGTTACGGTGTTCAAGTCTATCATCAAACATCTATTTATCCTCGCCCCACTTTCCAGTACCCGGTCCTTATCCGTACATGCTCTAGCTCCTCAAGTGTTTGGCTAAATACTCCCGAAGTGTTCTGAGGACTCTTAGATTTACCATACGTTCACACAGTGAGTTCCAGACAAACAACACTCTCAGGATGCAAACGTTCTTCCTATATCTTCTCTGAATATCCTCTCTCTAGCGTTTATCTATATCCCTGGTTATTAACCTTTCCCATTAGAATTTTATTCCTGTCGCACGTATCTATTCCCTTTCTGTGCACGTTAATCAATCCTCTCTCAGATTTCTCCGGTCTCAGATTAAGAGCCCCAATCGAACTCATCTATCTTTGCAGTGACGAGAGTGTAATGCTTTAAAAGCAGAGCCGGTCAGGCAGCATCCGAGAAGCAGGAGAATCGATGTTTCGGGCATGCCATTCGTCAGGAATGAGACTTTTGTGTGGGGTTTGAGTGAGGGGAATGGGGTTAGTGGTCAGGTAGCTGGGAAAGCGATAGGTGGATGAAGGTGATGGAGAAGGTGGTAGTTCAGAGGGGGATTGATGGCCGGGTCCAGAGAGCAATGCCGAGTTGGAGGCTTTGGACTGGGATAATGTGGGGGGAGGTGAAACGAGGAAGCTGTTGAAATACACATTTATCCCGTGTGGTTGAAGGGTCCTAAGGTGGAATATGAGGCGTTCTTCCTCCAGGCATCTGCTGGTAATGGAATGGCCGTGGCTTGTGCCCGAAGCATCGATTCTCCTGCTCCTCAGATGCTGTCTGACGTGCTGTACTCTTCCAGTACTACACTGTCGACTGTGAGCTCCAGCCCCTGCAGCCCTCACTTTCGCTTAACTTTTCAGGGGAAATGGTCGAGCTCAGGCACCACGTTGGTAAATCTCCTCTGACCACCCTCCCGTGCAAACACACATTTCCTGAAGGCTTGCGGTCAGAACAGAACAAAATTATCCAAAGAAAAGCAGAAATATCTGAACAAAATCAGCAGGTCTAGTGGATCTGGGGAGAGATTTTCGAGCCAAACGATCGGCCTTTGGAACGAATGGTATGCGTAGGTGGGCAGGATCCAAAATGATTGAACTCAATGTTGGGTACTGAAGATTGTATGGTATCTCAGTCGGAAATTACGTGCTGCTCTTCCAACTCGCGCTGTGCTATGCGGGAGCGTTGGAGCACGGCAAATTGACATGGAGGCATGGGGACACAGTGGGATGTTGCAGTGACAGGAAGCTGGAAGCTCAGGGTCTTAACTTGCTTGCCGACAGAACGTAGGTGTACTTATGTTTGTCACCCGCTTTGTTTTTCTCTCCACAGTCTCGATGAGACCACATTCTGAGCAGGAAATTTGCTAAATTGGGTGATGGGCAGATAAATCAGTGGAACCTTACACAGTAAGGGGAGACATCGTAAACGAGCAGCATTACACCTTCTGGGATTTCGTGTAATGGTACCAAATGGGGAAGAGCTGGGGGTCAAGGAGGATTGGACGATGGTGTACAGAGAGCAACTGTCCTGCATAGTGCCGGTATTCAGTGGTGTGGGCTAGTGGGGAAAGGGCAGTAGAATGTATATCTTCCTGAGCTACCTGCTATCAGTAAACACCTCACTCCGGAGCAAAATTATCAAATGATTTTCATTTTAACAACAGCACCAGGTGCAGCTTGAGAAGTTACATGTTTGCACTGTCACAGTCACCCTGTCTCCCCGAGAGCAGTAGTGCTCCCCCACGCTGATTCACACAGCACAGTTCTTCCTGTGACATGTCCCTTCGAGAATGGAAGGACAGGTATCAATAATCCATACTTGGAACGGAGTATCTGTATTGCTCAATAACAATTGCTTAACTATCCTAACTCATTTTCAAACACTTGACCCGCATCCCTGTATGTCTTGGCATCATAAATTCACATTTGAATACTTCGGAAAGTTATGTGGATTTCTGCCTCTCCGACCCTTGCATACACTGTGTTCCCCATTTCAACCACCCACTGTTTGAAAACGTTTTTCCACGCATTCACTCTAATCTTTCCGCCTCTGACCTTAAATCCATGGCCTCCCGTGATTGAAATCTCCATCCAAGCGAAACATGTATTTCAGTCTATGCTATTCATATCCCTCAGTACTTTGTACATCTTAATCATGCCCCTCTAAATCTCCTCTTCTCTAAGAAAAACAACTCCAGTTTGTCCAATCTCTCTTCTTCAGCCAGACAATATCCTGGCAAATCTCCCCTGCATAACTACACACAGTAGTCTCGCTAGAGCCCAATGAACAAGTGAAATAAATGATGTGAAAGTCGACAGAACCTGGTGTTTTTTGAATAAAGTTTATTTTCCTCAATGCTTCCCTGTGCCCTTTCCTGAGCCGAATGTTTCAATAATCGCTGGTCCATGTCAGTAAAAGCTGCGCCATGAGGATTGAGCTCACAACTGCGGTATCGAAATGGATCAAATAGTTTCAACGTCCCGATGGTAAGACTTGGGCATGGTCACCCTGTAACAGTGAGCACAGCAACACAGACTAAAGGAGGTGAATGTGAAAGTGATTGTAAGGGAAATGGGACGAGGAACTTAAAGGAGGTATGTGATTGCGGGAGGTAGGGAATTCTCCGAGAATGGTGAGTCTGGATCCTGATATATGACTCGCAGAGATGTGTGAGAGAGAGAGGGGTTTGATGAAAATGACATAATCTCAGAGAATGCCTTCATGTAAAATCAACTGATTCCTTTCTGTGTTTCTTCAGCATTAATCACAAGGAATAAAATGCAGTGACTCGGATTCGAACGATCTTACTGCGGCCACAATGCAGAATGTTTTAACATTCAAACCACCACTGACTCATGCAAAGTCCCGCGTTTAAAAACAGCAATAATTACAGTGACAGAGGATGCGATAGGAAGAGAAGCAGATACACAGCAGGAATATTACTTGAGCGACTGCAGACATGTGGGAATTCAAAATTAGCTGAATCTTTAAATTCGATATCACCAGACGCTGTGGTGGTTTCATCGAAGACTGCATGTTGAAGACTGAGTTTGATAGATTTCTAGAAAAAAAAGGTTCAGGGGATGGTGCGGGATATTGGTGCAATGTATGTTTCAATAACAATGTGTTATTAACTATGTGTTAATAACAGTTTCTTCACCAACTTCCACACACAAGGATGTACACATTGCTGCAGTCAGGCACATCACTCCAGTTCCTGGAACCAGAATCAGACAAACTTTGTGGCACAGCCGCGAATACCAAAGTTGAAGTGGCAGTGGAGAAAGTGAGGACTGCAGATGCTGGAGATCAGAGCTTAAAAATGTGTTGCTTGAAAAGCGCAGCTGGTCAGGCAGCATCTAAGCAGCAGGAGAAACGACGTTTCGGGCATAAGCCCTTCTTCAGGAATGAGAAGGATGTGCCAAGCAGGCTAAGAAAAAAGGTAGGGAGGAGGGACTTGGGGGAGAGGCGTTTGGGAATGCGATAGGTGGAAGGAGGTTAAGGTGAGGGTGATGGGCCGGAGTGTGTGTGGGGGCGGAGCGGTCAGGAAGAAGATTGCAGGTCAAGAAGGTGGTGCTGAGTCTGAGGGTTGGGACTGAGAAAAGGTGGGGGGAGGGAAAATGAGGAATCTGGAGGAATCTGCATTCATCCCTTGTGGTTGCAGGGTTCCTAGGCGGAAGGAGAGGCGCTCTTTTTCCAAGCATTCTGTTGCCATGGTCTGGCGATGGAGGAGGCCAAGGATCTGCATGTCCTTGGCGGAGTGGGAGGGGGAGTTAAAGTCTTCAGCCAGGGGGCGGTTGGGTTGGTTGTTGCGGGTGTCCCAGAGTAGTTCTCTGAACCGTTCTGCACGTAGGTGGCCTGTCTCCCCAATGTATAGGAGTCCACATCGGGTGCAGCGGATGCAGTGAATGATGTGTGTGGAGGTGCAGGTGAATTTCTGATGGAGAGAGAAGGATCCCTTGGGGCCTGAGGGAAATGAGGGGGAGGTGTAGGCGTAAGTTTTGGATTTCTTGCGGTTGCAGGGGAAGGTGCCGGGAGTGGAGGTTTGGTTGGTGGGGAGTGTGGAGCTGAAGAAGGAGTCGTGGAGGGAGTGGTCTTTTCGGAACGCTGATAGTGGTGGGGGGGAATATATCCTTGGTGGTGGGCTCTGTTTGGAGGTGGCAGAAATGACAAAGGATGATACGATGTATCTGGAGGTTGGTGGGGTGGTAGGTGAGGACCAGTGGGGTTCTGTCCTGGTGGCGATTGGCGGGGCGGGGTTCAAGTGTGGAGGAACGGGAAGCGGAGGAGATGCGGTGGAGAGCATCGTCAACCACGTCTGAGGGAAAATTGCGGTCTTTGAAGAAGGAGGCCATCTGGGTTGTTCTGTATTGGAATTGGTCCTCCTTGGAGCAGATGCGGCAAAGGCGAAGGAATTGGGAATATGGGATGGCGTTTTTACATGGGGCAGGGTGGTAGGAGATGTAATCTAGGTAGCTGTGGGAGTCAGTCGATTTATAGTAAATGTCCGTGTTGAGTCTGTCGTCCGAGATAGAAATGGAGAGGTCTAGGAAGGGGAGGGAGGAGTCTGAGACGGTCCAGGTAAATTTGAGGTCAGGGTGGAAGTTGTTAGGAAAGTGGATGAACTGTTCAACCTCCTCGTGGGAGCACGAGGTAGCGCCAATACAATCATCGATGTAGTGGAGGAAAAAGTAGGGGGTGGTGCCAGTGTAGCTGCGGAAGATAGACTGTTCCACATATCTGATGAAGAGGCAGGCATAGCTGGGGCCCATGCGGGTGCCCATGGCTACTCCTTTGGTTTGGAGGAAGTGGGAAGATTGGAAGGAGAAGTTGTTAAGAGTGAAGACCAGTTCAGTCAGTCAAAGGAGGGTGTCAGTGGAAGGGTATTGGTTGGGTCGGCGGGAGAGGAAGAAGCGGAGGGCTTGGAGGCCTTCGTGATGGGGGATGGAAGTGTACAGGGACTGGATGTCCATCGTGAAGATAAGGCATTGGGGGCCGGGGAAGCGAAAATCATGGAGGAGGTGGAGGGCATGGGTGGTGTCCCGAACATAGGTGGGGAGTTCTTGGACTAAGGGGGACAGGACCGTGTCGAGGTATGCAGAGATGAGTTTGGTGGGACAGGAGCAGGCTGAGACAATGGGTCGGCCGGGGCAGTCAGGTTTGTGGATTTTGGGCAGGAGGTAGAAACGGGCAGTGCGGGATTGTGGGATTATAAGGTTGGAGGCAGTGGATGGGAGATCTCCTGAGGTGATGAGGTTATGGATGGTCTGGGAGATGATGGTTTGGTGGTGGGAGGTGGGGTCATGGTCAAGGGGGCAGTAGGATGAGGGTCCGCGAGCTGCCGTTTAGCCTCAGCGGTGTAAAGGTCGGTGCGCCAAACTACTACCGCGCCTCCCTTGTCTGCCGGTTGGATAGTGAGGTTGGGGTTGGAGCGGAGGGAGTGGAGGGCTGTGTGTTGTGAGGGTGAGAGGTTGGAGTGGGTGAGAGGGGTGGACAGGTTCGTTGCCAAGCACCAAATCCAATATAGGATGTTGGTGTCACTCTCCATCACAAACCAGCTGTCCAGCCCCCACTGTTGTAGGGGTAAGTTAGCACAGTTGGCTGGATGGCTGGTGTGAGATGTAGAGAGGCAAAGTGGTACTTTGGTTAAACTCACCATCAGTTGTCTCTCTACCTCTCTCCAAGACAGAATAACCATTTGAATAGGGCAATTCCTTCGGTGTCCCTGTGTCACAATCCTGGAACATCCCTCTCCCCCCATTCCCTTCACACCACTGACCAATTGTTCCCACATCATCAGGCCTGTAGTGGCACAGGAAAGCAGCTACTGCCATAATCTCAAGGGCAATAAATTCTGACCCAGTATCGGAATCAAAGTCCCCTTGATTAATTCTGAAACACATCTGAACAAAACATGTTGACAGACAAGCTTTCGGCTGCCAGAAAATTCAGACAGTTTATTTCAGATTGTGTGTGTGTGTTTGTGTGTGTATTGCATAGAGTTCTAGTCGCCATATTTCACAAAGGATGTGGAAGCGTTGGAAAACATGCAGAGGAGATTTACCAGGATGTTGCCTGGTCTGGAGGGATGGTCTTATGGTCTTATGAGGCTGAGAGACCTGAGTCTATTCTCATTGGAAAGAAGAAGGCTAAGAGGGGATTTGAAAGAGACATACAAGATGATGAGAGAATTAGATAGGGTAGAAAGTAAAAGTCTTTTTCCTAGGATGGTGACATCAGCTTGTATGAGGGGGCATAACTACAAATTGAGGGGTGATAGATTTAAGACAGGTGTCAGAGGCAGGTTCTTAACTCAGAGAGTGGTAAGGGTGTGGAATGTCCTGCCTGCCAATGTAGTTAACTCAGCCACATTAGGGAGATTCAAACAATCCTTGGATAAGCACATGGATGATGATGGGATAGTGTAGGGGGACAAGCTGAGAATAGTTCACAGGTCGGCGCAACATCGAGGGCTGAAGGGCCTGTTCTGTGCTGTATTGTTCGATGTTCTAACTATTTAGTTAACCGAATTGTTTCCCTGGGGTTTGAGTTTAGAACTGGAATTAAATTCTATTGTCACGTGTGTTCACATATAGGAACACATGAGGACAGTGAAAAGTGCACAGAGTGACCATTCTACACTACCATCTGCAACTAGACAGATTCCCTTCCATTACCTTGGCCATACCCCAGTCAGAATCTGCCAGCTCCTAAAGAAATCATCCACTCTGATGGAGAATGGGGCGAACCAGCAAGAGAAAGAGCTTTACTATCCCATTCTTGAACCTGTTGCTGTTCCTGGTGATTCATGGTTCAGCCACAGTGTATTGGAAGGTAGCGGGTGGAAGCCCTGCATTAAAAAAGGGAGACAGAAAGCAGGAAGCACAGGCCGGTTAGCTTAACATATCACAGGGAAACTGCTGGAAGGTATTATTCAACCAGATACAGCAGCTCACATTGATCAGTTGAAGATAATCTGGCAGAGTCGACATTGTTGTGTGCGTCCATTGAATTTCTTTGAGGATGTAACATGTGTCATTAATAAAAGGGACTGCCCTGAGCTTAGCTTTTGTCCCATAAAATGACCCAGCAAATATCATGGCAAGAGGTAAAGGCTCACGGTGTTGTGGGGTAATGATTACAAGGGAGCACTGTGGTTTATTGAAATGGAAAGCAATTGGAAGCCGTACTTATAAAAGACAATAGACAGTAGACAGTAGACAATAGGTGCAGGAGTAGGCCATTCAGCCCTTTGAGCCAGCACCACCATTCATTATGATCATGGCTGATCATCCACAGTCAGTATCCTGTTCCTGCCTTATCCCCATAACCCTTGATTTCACTGTCTTTAAGAGCTCTATCCATCTCTTTCTTGAAAGTATCCAGAGACTTGGCCTCCACTGCCTTCTGGGGCAGAGAATTCCATATATCCACCACTTTCTGGGTGAAGAAGTTTCTCCTCAACTCTGTTCTCAATGGCCTACTCCTTATTTTTAAACTGTGTCCTCTGGTTCTGGACAAACCCATCGACAGAAACTTGCTTCCTGCCTCCAGAGTGTCCAATCCTTTAATAATCTTATACTTCTCAATCAGATCCCTTCTCAACCGTCTCAACTCATGTATAAAAGCCCAGTCTCTCCAATTTTTCAACATATGGTAGTCCCGCCATTCCAGGAATTGACCTCGTGAACCTACATTGCACTCCCTCAATAGCCAGAATGTCCTTCCTCAAACTTGGAGACCAAAACTGCACACAATACTCCAGGTGTGGTCTCACCAGGGCCCTGCAGAAGGACGTCTTTGCTCCAATACTCAATTCCTCTTGTTCTGAAGGCCAGTATGCTATTAGCTTTCTTCACTGCCTGCTGGACCTGCATGCTTACTTTCATTGACTGATGTACAACAACTTAAAAATGTGTTGCTGGAAAAGCAGGTCAGGCAGCATCAAAGGAGCAGGGGAATCGATGTTTTGGGCATAAGCCCTTCATGCTGCCTGACCTGCTGCGCTTTTCTAGCAACACATTTTTAAGCTCTGATCTCCAGCGTCTGCAGTCCTCATTTTCTCCTGATGCACAAGAACACCTAGATCTCGTTTTACATCCCCTTTACCTAACTTGACTCCATTTAGATAGTAATCTGCCTTCCTGTTCTTGCCACCAAAGTGAATAACCACACATTTATCCACGTTAAACTGCATCTGCCAAGCATCCATCCACCTGTCCAAGTTACCCTGTATTCTCATAACATCTTCCTCACAACTCACCTTGCTACCAGTTTTGTGTCATCAGCAAATTTGCTAATATTACATTTAATACCTTCATCTATGTCATTAATGTTTATTGTAAACGGCTGCGGTCCCAGCACTGAACCTTGTGGTACCCCACTGGTCACCTCACCGCCTGCCATTTGAAAAGGAACCCGTTTACCACTACTCTTTGCTTCCTGTCAGCCAGCCAATTTTCAGCCCAAATCAGTATTTTGCCCCCAATACCATGTAGCCTAATTTTGCTCACTAATCTCCTCTGTGGGACTTTATCAAAGGTTTCTCAAAGCCCAGGTACATGACATCCACTGGCTCTCCCTTGTCCATTTAAGAACAAAGAACATAGGAGAGTACAGCATAGAACAGGCCCTTTCGCCCAGGATGTTGTGCCGATATTTAATCCTAATGTCAAAGACACCTTAACCTACGCATCCCTCAACACACTGCTATCCATGTGCATGCCCAGCAGTCACTTTAATGTCCCCAATGACTCTGCTTCCACCACCACAGCTGGCAACACACTCCATGCATTCACAACTCTCTGTGTAAAGAACCTACTTCTGATGTCTCCTTTATACCTTCCTCCTAATATCTTCAAACTATGACTTATTGTACCAGTCAATCTTCATTGTTACATCCTCAAAATATTCCAGAAGATTAGTCAAGCATGATTTCCCCTTCGTAAATCCATGCTGACTCTGACCTCTCCTGTTACTGCTATCCAAATGAGTCATAATTTCATCTTTTATAAGTGACTCCAGCATCCTTACCACACTTGATGTCAGGCTAGCTGGTCTATAATTCCCTGTTTTCTCTCTCCCTTCTTTCTTGAAAAGTGGGACAACATTAGCCACCCTCCAATTCGCAGGAACTGATCCTGAATCTATAGAACATTAGAAAATGGTTACCAACGCATCCATGATTTCTAGAGCCATCTGCTTAAGACCATCAGGTCCCAGGGACTAAACAGTCTTCAGAACTAACAATCTATCCAACACCATTTCCTGTCGAATATAAATTCCCTTCAGTTCATCCATTACCCCAGGTCCTTCAGCCACTATTACATCTGGGAGATTGCTTGTGTCTTCCCAGTGAAGACAGATCTAAAGGACCTATTCAACTCTTCTGCTATTTCCTTGTTCCCCATAATAAATTCGCCTGTTCTGTCTTAAAAGGCCCAATTTTAGTTTTAACCTTTTTTTTTCTTTTCACATACCTAAAAAAGCTTTTACTATTCTCCTTTATATTTTTGGCCAGTTGCCTTTGTACCTCATTTTTTCTCTGCCTATTGCCTTTTTAGTTATTCTCTGTTGCTCTTTAAAGGCTTCCCGGTCCTCCGGCTTCCCATTCATCTTTGCTATGCTACATTTCTTTTCTTTTATTTTTCTTTCCAGTCCTTAACTTCCCTCGTCAGCCACAGGCGCCCCTGCCTCCTGTCAGGGTCTTTCTTCCTCTTTGGAATCAACTGATCCTGCACCTCCTGCATTATATCCAGAAATAGCTGCCATTGTTGTTCCAGTGCTATCCCTGCTAGGGTATTGAACCATTGAGCTCCTCCCTAAGAGCTCCATAGTTCCCTTTGTTCAACTGCAATACCGACACTTCCGATTCTCCCTTCTCCCTCTCAAATTGCAGATTAAAACTTATCATATTATGGTCACTACATCCTAATGGCTCCTTTACTTTGAGGTCCCTGATCAAATCCAGTTTGTTGCACAACACCAGATCCAGAACTGCCTTCTCCCTGGTAGGCTCCACTACAAGCTGTTTTAAGAATCTATCTTGGAGGCACTCCACAAGCTCCCTTTCTTGGTGTTCGGTACCATCCTGATTCTCCCAGACGACTTGCATGTCAAAATCCCCCACATAACTTTGCAACAGGCCAATTTCAACTCCTTATTCAACTTACACCCTACATCCAGACTACCGTTTGGGGGCCTGCAGCTAACTCCCATTAGGGTTTTTCTACCCTGACAATTTATCAGCTCTATCCAGACTGACTCTACAACTCCTTATTCTATACGCCCCCCTCGCAAGGGGCTGAATATCATTCCTCACCAATGGGACCACCCCACCCCCTCTGCCCATTAGTCTGACCTCTCGATAGCACATATAGAATTGAATATTCATTTCCCAGGCCCTGGCCTCTTGAAGCCACATCTCAGCAATCCACACAACATCGTACCAGCCAATTTCCAACTGAGCCTCAAACTCTCCCACCTTATTTCTTATGCTTCGTGCATTCATATATAATAGTTTTAATTTGTTACTCCCCTAACCCTTACTATCAGCCCCTATTTGACTTGACCATACTGTATGATCCCTTCTTGAGTTTTCTGCTCCGTTGTTTCTGTTGTCTTTCTTAACTTTTGTTTTCTCACTTTCCCTTTACCTTCCTATTAGAATTTCCAGTTTGTCCCCTGCCCACCCCGACTACTTAGTTTAAACACATCTGGGTTGTAGTGGAAAAACTGCCGGCCAGAATGCCGGTTCCCCACCTATTAAGGTGCAATCCGTCACTCTTGTATCATGTATCCTTACTGCGAAACATACCCCAGTGATCCACATATCCGATAGTGTTGGGGTTTGAAGCAACACTTACATATCTGATAGTGTTGGGGCTTGAAGCAGCAGTTACATATCCGATAGTGTTGGGGTTTGAAGCAACACTTACATATCCGATAGTGCTGGGGCTTGAAGCAGCACTTACATATCCGATAGTGCTGGGGCTTGAAGCAACACTTACATATCCGATAGTGCTGGGGCTTGAAGCAGCACTTACATGTCCGATAGTGTTGGGGCTTGAAGCAACACTTACATATCCGATAGTGTTGGGGCTTGAAGCAACACTTACATATCCGATAGGGTTGGGGATTGAAGCAACACTTACATATCCGATAGTGTTGGGGCTTGAAGCAACACTTACATATCCGAAGTGCTGGGGCTTGAAGCAACACTTACATATCCGATAGTGCTGGGGCTTGAAGCAACACGTACATATCCGATAGTTTTGGGGCTTGAAGCAACACTTACATATCCGATAGTGTTGGGGCTTGAAGCAACACTTACATATCCGATAGTGCTGGGGCTTGAAGCAACACTTACATATCTGATAGTGTTGGGGATTGAAGCAACACTTACATATCCGATAGTGCTGGGGCTTGAAGCAACACTTACATATCCGATAGTGTTGGGGCTTGAAGCAGCACTTACATATCCGATAGTGTTGGGGCTTGAAGCAACACTTACATATCCGATAGTGCTGGGGCTTGAAGCAACACTTACATATCCGATAGTGTTGGGGCTTGAAGCAACACTTACATATCCGATAGTGTTGGGGCTTGAAGCAACACTTACATATCCGAAGTGCTGGGGCTTGAAGCAACACTTACATATCCGATAGTGCTGGGGCTTGAAGCAACACTTACATATCCGATAGTGTTGGGGCTTGAAGCAACACTTACATATCCGATAGTGTTGGGGCTTGAAGCAACACTTACATATCCGATAGCGCTGAGGCTTGAAGCAACACTTACATATCCGATAGTGCTGGGGCTTGAAGCAGCCCTTACATATCCGATAGTGCTGGGGCTTGAAGCAACACTTACATATCCGATAGGGTTGGGGCTTGAAACAGCACTTACAAATCCGATAGTGCTGGGGCTTGAAGCAGCACTGACAAATCCGATAGTGCTGGGGCTTGAAGCAACACATACATATCCGATAGGGTTGGGGTTTGAAACAGCACTTACATATCCGATAGTGCTGGGGCAAGAAGCAGCACTTACATATCCGACAGTGTTGGGGCTTGAAGCAACACTTACATATCCGATAGTGTTGGGGCTTGAAGCAACACTTACATTTCCGATAGTGTTGGGGCTTGAAGCAGCACTTACATATCCGATAGTGCTGGGGCTTGAAGCAACACTTACATATCCGGTAGTGCTGGGGCTTGAAGCAACACGTACATATCAGATAGTGTTGGGGCTTGAAGCAACACTTACATATCCGATAGTGCTGGGGCTTGAAGCAACACTTACATATGCGATAGTGCTGGGGCTTGAAGCAACACTTACATATCTGATAGTGCTGGGGCTTGAAGCAACACTTACATATCCGATAGTGCTGGGGCTTGAAGTAGCAATTACATATCCGAAAGTGTTGGGGCTTGAAGCAGCACTTACATATCCGATAGTGCTGGGGCTTGAAGCAAGACTTACATATCCGATAGTGTTGGGGCTTGAAGCAACACTTACATATCTGATAGTGCTGGGGCTTGAAGCATCACTTACATATCCGATAGGGTTGGGGCTTGAAGCAGCACTTACATATCCGATAGTGCTGGGGTTTGAAGCAACACTTACATATCTGATAGTGTTGTGGCTTGAAGCAACACTTACATGTTCGATAGGGTTGGGCCTTGAAGCAACACTTACATATCCGATAGTGTTGGGGCTTGAAGCAACACTTACATATCCGATAGTGTTGGGGCTTGAAGCAGCACTTACATATCCGATAGTGCTGGGGCTTGAAGCAACACTTACATATCCGGTAGTGCTGGGGCTTGAAGCAACACGTACATATCAGATAGTGTTGGGGCTTGAAGCAACACTTACATATCCGATAGTGCTGGGGCTTGAAGCAACACTTACATATGCGATAGTGCTGGGGCTTGAAGCAACACTTACATATCTGATAGTGCTGGGGCTTGAAGCAACACTTACATATCCGATAGTGCTGGGGCTTGAAGCAACACTTACATATCCGATAGTGCTGGGGCTTGAAGTAGCAATTACATATCCGAAAGTGTTGGGGCTTGAAGCAGCACTTACATATCCGATAGTGCTGGGGTTTGAAGCAACACTTACATGTCTGATAGTGCTGGTGCTTGAAGCAACACTGACATATCCGATAATGCTGGGGCTTGAAGCAACACTTACATATTCGATAGTGCTGGGGCTTGAAGCAACACTTACATATCTGATAGTGCTGGGGCTTGAAGCATCACTTACATATCCGATAGGGTTGGGGCTTGAAGCAGCACTTACATATCCGATAGTGCTGGGGTTTGAAGCAACACTTACATATCTGATAGTGTTGTGGCTTGAAGCAACACTTACATGTTCGATAGGGTTGGGCCTTGAAGCAACACTTACATATCCGATAGTGTTGGGGCTTGAAGCAACACTTACATATCCGATAGTGCTGGGGCTTGAAGAAACACCTACATATCCGATAGGGTTGGGGCTTAAAGCAGCACTTACATATCCGATAGTGTTGGGGTTTGAAGCAACACTTACATATTCGATAGGGTTGGGCCTTGAAGCAACACTTACATATCCAATAGTGCTGGGGTTTTCAGCAACACTTGCATATCTGATAGTGTTGGGGCTTGAAGCAACACTTACATATTCGATAGGGTTGGGCCTTGAAGCAACACTTACATATCCAATAGTGCTGGGGTTTGAAGCAACACTTACATATCTGGTAGTGTTTGGGCTTGAAGCAACACTTACATATTCGATAGAGTTCGGCCTTGAAGCAACACTTACATATCCGATAGTGCTGGGGCTTGAGGCGACACTTACATATACGATAGTGCTGGGGCTTGAAGCGACACTTACATATCAGAGAGTGTTGGGGCTTGAAGCAACACTTACATATCCGATAGTGTTGGGGCTTGAAGCAGCACTTACATATCCGATAGTGCTGGGGCTTGAAGCAACACTGACATATCCGATAGTGCTGGGGCTTGAAGCATCACTTACATATCCGATAGGGTTGGGGCTTGAAGCAGCACTTACATATCCGATAGTGCTGGGGTTTGAAGCAACACTCACATATCTGATAGTGCTGGGGCTTGAAGCATCACTTACATATCCGATAGTGTTGGGGCTTGAAGCAACACTCACATATCTGATAGTGCTGGGGCTTGAAGCATCACTTACATATCCGATAGGGTTGGGGCTTGAAGCAGCACTTACATATCCGATAGTGCTGGGGTTTGAAGCAACACTTACATATCTGATAGTGTTGTGGCTTGAAGCAACACATACATGTTCGATAGGGTTGGGCCTTGAAGCAACACTTACATATCCGATAGTGTTGGGGCTTGAAGCAACACTTACATATCCGATAGTGCTGGGGCTTGAAGAAACACTTACATATCCGATAGGGTTGGGGCTTAAAGCAGCACTTACATATCCGATAGTGTTGGGGTTTGAAGCAACAATTACATATTCGATAGGGTTGGGCCTAGAAGCAACACTTACATATCCAATAGTGCTGGGGTTTTAAGCAACACTTGCATATCTGATAGTGTTGGGGCTTGAAGCAACACTTACATATTCGATAGGGTTGGGCCTTGAAGCAACACTTACATATCCAATAGTGCTGGGGTTTGAAGCAACACTTACATATCTGGTAGTGTTTGGGCTTGAAGCAACACTTACATATTCGATAGGGTTCGGCCTTGAAGCAACACTTACATATCCGATAGTGCTGGGGCTTGAGGCGACACTTACATATACGATAGTGCTGGGGCTTGAAGCGACACTTACATATCAGAGAGTGTTGGGGCTTGAAGCAACACTTACATATCCGATAGTGTTGGGGCTTGAAGCAGCACTTACATATCCGATAGTGCTGGGGCTTGAAGCAACACTTACATATCCAATAGTGCTGGGGTTTGAAGCAACACTTACATATCTGATAGTGCTGGGGCTTGAAGCAACACTTACATATCAGATAGGGTTGGGGCTTGAAGCAGCACTTACATATCCAATAGTGCTGGGGCTTGAAGCAACACTTACATATCTGATAGTGTTGGGGCTTGAAGCAACACTTACATATCCGATAGTGCTGGGGCTTGAAGCATCACTTACATATCCGATAGAGCTGGGGCTTGAAGCAACACTTAAATATCCGATAGTGCTGGGGCTTGAAGCAACACTTACATATCCGATAGTGTTGGGGCATGAAGCAACACTTACATATCCGATAGTGCTGGGGCTTGACGTAGCACTTATATATCCGATAGTGTTGGGGCTTGAAGCAGCACTTACATATCATTTTAGTGCTGGGGCTTGAAGCAACACTTACATATCTGATAGTGCTGGGGCTTGAAGCAACACTTACATATCCGATAGTGCTGGGGCTTGAAGCAACACTTACATATCCGATAGTGCTGGGGCTTGAAGCAACACTTACATATCCGATAGTGTTGTGCTTGAAGCAACACTTACATATCCGATAGTGCTGGAGCTTGAAGCAGCACTTACATATCCGATAGTGTTGGGGCTTGAAGCAACACTTACATATCTGATAATGCTGGGGCTTGAAGCAACACTTACATATCCGATAGTGTTGGGGCTTGAAGCAACACTTACATATCCGGTAGTGTTTGTGCTTGAAGCAACACTTACATATCTGATAGTGCTGGGGCTTGAAGCAACTCTTACATATCTGATAGTGCTGGGGCTTGAAGCAACACTTACATATCTGATAGTGCTGGGGCTTGAAGCAACACTTACATATACGATAGTGCTGGGGCTTGAAGCAACACTTACATATCTGATAGTGCTGGGGCTTGAAGCAACACTAACATATCCGATAGTGCTGGGGCTTGAAGCAACACTTACATATCGGATAGGGTTGGGGCTTTAAGCAGCACTTACATCTCCAATAGTGCTGGGGTTTGAAGCAACACTTACATATCTGATAGTGTTGGGGCTTGAAGCAACACTTACATATTCGATAGGGTTGGGCCTTGAAGCAACACTTACATATCCGTTAGTGCTGGGGCTTGAAGCGACACTTTCATATCCGATAGTGCTGGGGCTTGAAGCGACACTTGCATATCCGATAGTGCTGGGGCTTGAAGCAACACTTACATATCCGATAGTGCTGGGGCTTGAAGCAACACTTACACATCCGATAATGTTGGTGTTTGAAGCAACACTTACATATCTGATAGTGCTGGAGTTTGAAGCAACACTAACATATCCGATAGTGTTGGGGCTTGAAGCAACACTTACATATCCGATAGTGTTGGTGCTTGAAGCAACACTTACATATCTGATAGTGCTGGTGCTGGAAGCAACACTTACATATCCGATAGTGCTGGGCTTGAAGCAACACTTACATATCCGATAGTGCTGGGGCTTGAAGCAACACTTACACATCCGATAGTGTTGGGCTTGAAGCAACACTTACATATCCGATAGTGCTGGAGCTTGAAGCAGCACTTACATATCCGATAGTGTTGGGCTTGAAGCAACACTTACATATCTGATAGTGCTGGGGCTTGAAGCAACACTTACATATCCGATAGTGTTGGGGCTTGAAGCAACACTTACATATCCGATAGTGCTGGGGCTTGAAGCAACTCTTACATATCTGATAGTGCTGGGGCTTGAAGCAACACTTACATATCTGATAGTGCTGGGGCTTGAAGCAACACTTACATATACGATAGTGCTGGGGCTTGAAGCAACACTTATATATCTGATAGTGCTGGGGCTTGAAGCAACACTTAGATATCCGCTAGTGCTGGAGCTTGAAGCAGCACTTACATATCCGGTAGTGTTTGTGCTTGAAGCAACACTTACATATCTGATAGTGCTGGGGCTTGAAGCAACTCTTACATATCTGATAGTGCTGGGGCTTGAAGCAACACTTACATATCTGATAGTGCTGGGGCTTGAAGCAACACTCACATATACGATAGTGCTGGGGCTTGAAGCAACACTTACATATCTGATAGTGCTGGGGCTTGAAGCAACACTTACATATCCGATAGTGTTGGGGCTTGAAGCAACACTTACATATCCGGTAGTGTTTGTGCTTGAAGCAACACTTACATATCTGATAGTGCTGGGGCTTGAAGCAACACTTACATATCTGATAGGGCTGGGGCTTGAAGCAACACTTCCATATCTGATAGTGCTGGGGCTTGAAGCAACACTTACATATACGATAGTGCTGGGGCTTGAAGCAACACTTACTTATCTGATAGTGCTGGGGCTTGAAGCAACACTTACATATCCGATAGTGCTGGGGCTTGAAGCAACACTTACATATCGGATAGGGTTGGGGCTTGAAGCAGCACTTACATATCCAATAGTGCTGGGTTTTGAAGCAACACTTACATATCTGATAGTGTTGGGGTTTGAAGCAACACTTACATATTCGATAGGATTGGGCCTTGAAGGAATACTTACATATCCGTTAGTGCTGGGGCTTGAAGCGACACTTTCATATCCGATAGTGCTGGGGCTTGAAGCAACACTTACATATCTGATAGTGCTGGAGTTTGAAGCAACACTAACATATCCGATAGTGTTGGGGCTTGAAGCAACACTTACATATCCGATAGTGTTGGTGCTTGAAGCAACACTTACATATCTGATAGTGCTGGAGTTTGAAGCAACACTAACATATCCGATCGTGTTGGGGCTTGAAGCAACACTTACATATCCGATAGTGTTGGTGCTTGAAGCAACACTTACATATCTGATAGTGCTGGTGCTGGAAGCAACACTTACATATCCGATAGTGCTGGGCTTGAAGCAACACTTACATATCCGATAGTGCTGGGGCTTGAAGCAACACTTACATATCCGATAGTGTTGGGCTTGAAGCAACACTTACATATCCGATAGTGCTGGAGCTTGAAGCAGCACTTACATATCCGATAGTGTTGGGCTTGAAGCAACACTTACATATCTGATAGTGCTGGGGCTTGAAGCAACACTTACATATCCGATAGTGTTGGGGCTTGAAGCAACACTTACATATCCGATAGTGCTGGGGCTTGAAGCAACTCTTACATATCTGATAGTGCTGGGGCTTGAAGCAACACTTACACATCTGATAGTGCTGGGGCTTGAAGCAACACTTACATATACGATAGTGCTGGGGCTTGAAGCAACACTTACATATCTGATAGTGCTGGGGCTTGAAGCAACACTTAGATATCCGCTAGTGCTGGAGCTTGAAGCAGCACTTACATATCCGGTAGTGTTTGTGCTTGAAGCAACACTTACATATCTGATAGTGCTGGGGCTTGAAGCAACACTTACATATCTGATAGTGCTGGGGCTTGAAGCAACACTTAGATATCCGCTAGTGGTGGAGCTTGAAGCAGCACTTACATATCCGATAGTGCTGGGACCTGAAGCAGCACTTACATATCCGATAGTGCTGGGGCTTGAAGCAGCACTTACATATCCGATAGTGCTGGGACCTGAAGCAGCACTTACATATCCGATAGTGCTGGGGCTTGAAGCAGCACTTACATATCTGATAGTGTTGGGACTTGAAGCAGCACTTACATATCCGATAGTGCTGGGGCTTGAAGCAGCACTTACATATCTGATAGTGTTGGAGCTTGAAGCAACACTTACATATCCGATAGTGCTGGGGCTTGAAGCAACACTTACATATCTGATAGTGTTAGGGCTTGAAGTAACACTTACATATCCGATAGTGTTGGGGCTTGAAGCAACACTTACATATCCGATAGTGTTGGGGCATGAAGCAACACCTACATATCCGATAGTGTTGGGGCTTGAAGCAACACTTACATATCCGCTATTGCTGGAGCTTCAAGCAACACTTACATATCCGATAGTGCTGGGGCTTGAACCAACACTTACATATCCGATAGTGCTGGGGCTTGAAGCAACTCTTACATATCTGATAGTGCTGGGGCTTGAAGCAACACTTACATATACGATAGTGCTGGGGTTTGAAGCAACACTTACATATCCGCTAGTGCTGGAGCTTGAAGCAACGCTTACATATCCGCTAGTGCTGGAGCTTCAAGCAACACTTACATATCCGATAGTGATGGGACTTGAACCAACACTTACATATCCGATAGTGCTGGGGCTTGAAGCAACTCTTACATATCTAATAGTGCTGGGGATTGAAGCAACACTTACATATCCGATAGTGTTGGTGCTTGAAGCAGCACTTACATATCTGATAGTGTTGGGACTTGAAGCAACACTTACATATCCGATAGTGCTGGGGCTTGAAGCAGCACTTACATATCCGATAGTGCTGGGGCTTGAGGCAGCACTTACATATCCGATAGTGCTGGGGCTTGAAGCAACACTTACATATCTGATAGTGCTGGAGCTTGAAGCAGCACTTACATATCCGATAGTGTTAGGGCTTGAAGCAACACTGACATATCTGATAGTGCTGGGGCTTGAAGCAACACTTACATATCCGATAGTGTTGGGGCTTGAAGCATCACTTACATATCTGATAGTGTTGGGGCTTGAAGCAACACTTACATATCCGATAGTGCTGGGGCTTGAAGCAACACTTACATATCCGATAGTGCTGGGGCTTGAAGCAACACTTACATATCCGATAGTGGTGGGGCTTGAAGCAACACTTACATATCCGATAGTGCTGGGGCATGAAGCAACACTTACATATCCGATAGTGCTGGGGCTTCAAGTAGCACTTATATATCCGATAGTGTTGGGGCTTGAAGCAGCACTTACATATCATTTTAGTGCTGGGGCTTGAAGCAACACTTACATATCTGATAGTGCTGGGGCTTGAAGCAACACTTACATATCCGATAATGCTGGGGCTTGAAGCAACACTTACATATCCGATAGTGCTGGGGCTTGAAGCAACACTTACATATCTGATAGTGCTGGGGCTTGAAGCAACACTTACATATCCGATAGGTTTGGGGCTTGAAGCAGCACTTACATATCCGATAGTGCAGGGGTTTGAAGCAACACTTACATATCTGATAGTGTTGGGGCTTGAAGCAACACTTACATATTCGATAGGGTTGGGCCTTGAAGCAACACTTACATATCCGATAGTGTTGGGGCTTGAAGCAACACTTACATATCCGATAGTGCTGGGGTTGGAAGCAACACTTACATATCTGATAGTGTTGGGGCTTGAAGCAACACTTACATATTCGATAGGGTTGGGCCTTGAAGCAGCACTTACATATCCGATAGTGCTGGGGCTTGAAGCAACACTTACATATCCGATAGTGCTGGGGCTTGAAGCAACACTTACATATCGGATAGGGTTGGGGCTTGAAGCAGCACTTACATATCCAATAGTGCTGGGGTTTGAAGCAACACTTACATATCTGATAGTGTTGGGGCTTGAAGCAACACTTACATATTCGATAGGGTTGGGCCTTGAAGCAACACTTACATATCCGTTAGTGCTGGGGCTTGAAGCGACACCTTCATATCCGATAGTGCTGTGGCTTGAAGCGACACTTGCATATCCGATAGTGCTGGGGCTTGAAGGAACACTTACATATCCGATAGTGCTGGGGCTTGAAGCAACACTTACACATCCGATAATGTTGGTGTTTGAAGCAACACTTACATATCTGATAGTGCTGGAGTTTGAAGCAACACTAACATATCCGATAGTGTTGGGTCTTGAAGCAACACTTACATATCCGATAGTGTTGGTGCTTGAAGCAACACTTACATATCTGATAGTGCTGGTGCTGGAAGCAACACTTACATATCCGATAGTGCTGGGCTTGAAGCAACACTTACATATCCGATAGTGCTGGGGCTTGAAGCAACACTTACATATCCGATAGTGCTGGGGCTTGAAGCAACACTTACATATCCGATAGTGTTGGGCTTGAAGCAACACTTACATATCCGATAGTGCTGGGGCTTGAAGCAGCACTTACATATCCGATAGTGCTGGGGCTTGAAGCAACACTTACATATCTGATAGTGCTGGGGCTTGAAGCAACACTTACATATCCGATAGTGCTGTGGCTTGAAGCAACACTTACCTATCTGATCGTGCTGGGGCTTGAAGCAACACTTATATATCTGATAGTGCTGGGGCTTGAAGCAACACTTACATATCTGATAGTGCTGGAGTTTGAAGCAACACTAACATATCCGATAGTGTTGGGGCTTGAAGCAACACTTACATATCCGATAGTGTTGGTGCTTGAAGCAACACTTACATATCTGATAGTGCTGGTGCTGGAAGCAACACTTACATATCCGATAGTGCTGGGCTTGAAGCAACACTTACATATCCGATAGTGCTGGGGCTTGAAGCAACACTTACATATCCGATAGTGTTGGGCTTGAAGCAACACTTACATATCCGATAGTGCTGGAGCTTGAAGCAGCACTTACATATCCGATAGTGTTGGGCTTGAAGCAACACTTACATATCTGATAGTGCTGGGGCTTGAAGCAACACTTACATATCCGATAGTGTTGGGGCTTGAAGCAACACTTACATATCCGATAGTGCTGGGGCTTGAAGCAACTCTTACATATCTGATAGTGCTGGGGCTTGAAGCAACACTTACATATACGATAGTGCTGGGGCTTGAAGCAACACTTACATATCTGATAGTGCTGGGGCTTGAAGCAACACTTAGATATCCGCTAGTGCTGGAGCTTGAAGCAGCACTTACATATCCGGTAGTGTTTGTGCTTGAAGCAACACTTACATATCTGATAGTGCTGGGGCTTGAAGCAACTCTTACATATCTGATAGTGCTGGGGCTTGAAGCAACACTTACATATCTGATAGTGCTGGGGCTTGAAGCAACACTTAGATATCCGCTAGTGCTGGAGCTTGAAGCAGCACTTACATATCCGATAGTGCTGGGGCTTGAAGCAGCACTTACATATCCGATAGTGCTGGGGCTTGAAGCAGCACTTACATATCCGATAGTGCTGGGACTTGAAGCAGCACTTACATATCCGATAGTGCTGGGGCTTGAAGCAGCACTTACATATCTGATAGTGTTGGGACTTGAAGCAGCACTAACATATCCGATAGTGCTGGGGCTTGAAGCAGCACTTACATATCTGATAGTGTTGGAGCTTGAAGCAACACTTACATATCCGATAGTGCTGGGGCTTGAAGCAACACTTACATATCTGATAGTGTTAGGGCTTGAAGTAACACTTACATATCCGATAGTGTTGGGGCTTGAAGCAACACTTACATATCCGATAGTGTTGGGGCATGAAGCAACACCTACATATCCGATAGTGTTGGGGCTTGAAGCAACACTTACATATCTGATAGTGCTGGGGCTTGAAGCAACTCTTACATATCTGATAGTGCTGGGGCTTGAAGCAACACTTACATATACGATAGTGCTGGGGTTTGAAGCAACACTTACATATCCGCTAGTGCTGGAGCTTGAAGCAACGCTTACATATCCGCTAGTGCTGGAGCTTCAAGCAACACTTACATATCCGATAGTGATGGGACTTGAACCAACACTTACATATCCGATAGTGCTGGGGCTTGAAGCAACTCTTACATATCTGATAGTGCTGGGGCTTGAAGCAACACTTACATATCTAATAGTGCTGGGGATTGAAGCAACACTTACATATCCGATAGTGTTGGTGCTTGAAGCAGCACTTACATATCTGATAGTGTTGGGACTTGAAGCAACACTTACATATCCGATAGTGCTGGGGCTTGAAGCAGCACTTACATATCCGATAGTGCTGGGGCTTGAGGCAGCACTTACATATCCGATAGTGCTGGGGCTTGAAGCAACACTTACATATCTGATAGTGCTGGAGCTTGAAGCAGCACTTACATATCCGATAGTGTTAGGGCTTGAAGCAACACTTACATATCTGATAGTGCTGGGGCTTGAAGCAACACTTACATATCCGATAGTGTTGGGGCTTGAAGCAACACTTACATATCTGATAGTGTTGGGGCTTGAAGCAACACTTACATATCCGATAGTGCTGGGGCTTGAAGCAACACTTACATATCCGATAGTGCTGGGGCTTGAAGCAACACTTACATATCCGATAGTGCTGGGGCATGAAGCAACACTTACATATCCGATAGTGCTGGGGCTTGAAGTAGCACTTATATATCCGATACTGTTGGGGCTTGAAGCAGCACTTACATATCATTTTAGTGCTGGGGCTTGAAGCAACACTTACATATCTGATAGTGCTGGGGCTTGAAGCAACACTTACATATCCGATAATGCTGGGGCTTGAAGCAACACTTACATATCCGATAGTGCTGGGGCTTGAAGCAACACTTACATATCTGATAGTGCTGGGGCTTGAAGCAACACTTACATATCCGATAGGGTTGGGGCTTGAAGCAGCACTTACATATCCGATAGTGCAGGGGTTTGAAGCAACACTTACATATCTGATAGTGTTGGGGCTTGAAGCAACACTTACATATTCGATAGGGTTGGGCCTTGAAGCAACACTTACATATCCGATAGTGTTGGGGCTTGAAGCAACACTTACATATCCGATAGTGCTGGGGCTTGAAGCAACACTTACATATCCGATAGTGCTGGGGTTGGAAGCAACACTTACATATCTGATAGTGTTGGGGCTTGAAGCAACACTTACATATTCGATAGGGTTGGGCCTTGAAGCAGCACTTACATATCCGATAGTGCTGGGGCTTGAAGCAACACTTACATATCCGATAGTGCTGGGGCTTGAAGCAACACTTACATATCGGATAGGGTTGGGGCTTGAAGCAGCACTTACATATCCAATAGTGCTGGGGTTTGAAGCAACACTTACATATCTGATAGTGTTGGGGCTTGAAGCAACACTTACATATTCGATAGGGTTGGGCCTTGAAGCAACACTTACATATCCGTTAGTGCTGGGGCTTGAAGCGACACCTTCATATCCGATAGTGCTGTGGCTTGAAGCGACACTTGCATATCCGATAGTGCTGGGGCTTGAAGGAACACTTACATATCCGATAGTGCTGGGGCTTGAAGCAACACTTACACATCCGATAATGTTGGTGTTTGAAGCAACACTTACATATCTGATAGTGCTGGAGTTTGAAGCAACACTAACATATCCGATAGTGTTGGGTCTTGAAGCAACACTTACATATCCGATAGTGTTGGTTCTTGAAGCAACACTTACATTTCTGATAGTGCTGGTGCTGGAAGCAACACTTACATATCCGATAGTGCTGGGCTTGAAGCAACACTTACATATCCGATAGTGCTGGGGCTTGAAGCAACACTTACATATCCGATAGTGTTGGGCTTGAAGCAACACTTACATATGCGATAGTGCTGGAGCTTGAAGCAGCACTTACATATCCGATAGTGCTGGGGCTTGAAGCAACACTTGCATATCTGATAGTGCTGGGGCTTGAAGCAACACTTACATATCCGATAGTGCTGGGGCTTGAAGCAACACTTACCTATCTGATCGTGCTGGGGCTTGAAGCAACACTTATATATCTGATAGTGCTGGGGCTTGAAGCAACACTTACATATCCAATCGTGCTGGGGTTTGAAGCAACACTTACATATCCGATAGTGTTGGGGCTTGAAGCAACACTTACATATCCGATAGTGTTTGTGCTTGAAGCAACACTTACATATCCGATAGTGCTGTGGCTTGAAGCAACGCTTACATATCCGATAGTGCTGGGGCTTGAAGCAACACTTACCTATCCGATAGTGCTGGGGCTTGAAGCAAAACTTACATATCCGCTAGTGCTGGGGCTTGAAGCAACACTTACATATCCGCTAGTGCTGGAGCTTGAAGCAACACTTACATATCCGATAGTGCTGGGTCTTGAAGCAAAACTTACATATCCGATAGTGTTGGGGCTTGAAGCAACACTTACATATCTGATAGTGCTGCGGCTTGAAGCAACACTTACATATCTGATAGTGCTGGGGCTTGAAGCAACACTTACATATCCGATAGTGTTGGTGCTTGAAGCAACACTTACATATCTGATAGTGCTGGTGCTGGAAGCAACACTTACATATCCGATAGTGCTGGGCTTGAAGCAACACTTACATATCCGATAGTGCTGGGGCTTGAAGCAACACTTACATATCCGATAGTGTTGGGCTTGAAGCAACACTTACATATCCGATAGTGCTGGAGCTTGAAGCAGCACTTACATATCCGATAGTGTTGGGCTTGAAGCAACACTTACATATCTGATAGTGCTGGGGCTTGAAGCAACACTTACATATCCGATAGTGTTGGGGCTTGAAGCAACACTTACATATCCGATAGTGCTGGGGCTTGAAGCAACTCTTACATATCTGATAGTGCTGGGGCTTGAAGCAACACTTACACATCTGATAGTGCTGGGGCTTGAAGCAACACTTACATATACGATAGTGCTGGGGCTTGAAGCAACACTTACATATCTGATAGTGCTGGGGCTTGAAGCAACACTTAGATATCCGCTAGTGCTGGAGCTTGAAGCAGCACTTACATATCCGGTAGTGTTTGTGCTTGAAGCAACACTTACATATCTGATAGTGCTGGGGCTTGAAGCAACTCTTACATATCTGATAGTGCTGGGGCTTGAAGCAACACTTACATATCTGATAGTGCTGGGGCTTGAAGCAACACTTAGATATCCGCTAGTCCTGGAGCTTGAAGCAGCACTTACATATCCGATAGTGCTGGGGCTTGAAGCAGCACTTACATATCCGATAGTGCTGGGGCTTGAAGCAGCACTTACATATCCGATAGTGCTGGGACTTGAAGCAGCACTTACATATCCGATAGTGCTGGGGCTTGAAGCAGCACTTACATATCTGATAGTGTTGGGACTTGAAGCAGCACTTACATATCCGATAGTGCTGGGGCTTGAAGCAGCACTTACATATCTGATAGTGTTGGAGCTTGAAGCAACACTTACATATCCGATAGTGCTGGGGCTTGAAGCAACACTTACATATCTGATAGTGTTAGGGCTTGAAGTAACACTTACATATCCGATAGTGTTGGGGCTTGAAGCAACACTTACATATCCGATAGTGTTGGGGCTTGAAGCAACACTTACATATCCGCTATTGCTGGAGCTTCAAGCAACACTTACATATCCGATAGTGCTGGGGCTTGAACCAACACTTACATATCCGATAGTGCTGGGGCTTGAAGCAACTCTTACATATCTGATAGTGCTGGGGCTTGAAGCAACACTTACATATACGATAGTGCTGGGGTTTGAAGCAACACTTACATATCCGCTAGTGCTGGAGCTTGAAGCAACGCTTACATATCCGCTAGTGCTGGAGCTTCAAGCAAAACTTACATATCCGATAGTGATGGGACTTGAACCAACACTTACATATCCGATAGTGCTGGGGCTTGAAGCAACTCTTACATATCTGATAGTGCTGGGGCTTGAAGCAACACTTACATATCTAATAGTGCTGGGGATAGAAGCAACACTTACATATCCGATAGTGTTGGTGCTTGAAGCAGCACTTACATATCTGATAGTGTTGGGACTTGAAGCAACACTTACATATCCGATAGTGCTGGGGCTTGAAGCAGCACTTACATATCCGATAGTGCTGGGGCTTGAGGCAGCACTTACATATCCGATAGTGCTGGGGCTTGAAGCAACACTTACATATCTGATAGTGCTGGAGCTTGAAGCAGCACTTACATATCCGATAGTGTTAGGGCTTGAAGCAACACTTACATATCTGATAGTGCTGGGGCTTGAAGCAACACTTACATATCCGATAGTGTTGGGGCTTGAAGCAACACTTACATATCTGATAGTGTTGGGGCTTGAAGCAACACTTACATATCCGATAGTGCTGGGGCTTGAAGCAACACTTACATATCCGATAGTGCTGGGGCTTGAAGCAACACTTACATATCCGATAGTGCTGGGGCTTGAAGCAACACTTACATATCCGATAGTGCTGGGGCATGAAGCAACACTTACATATCCGATAGTGCTGGGGCTTGAAGTAGCACTTATATATCCGATACTGTTGGGGCTTGAAGCAGCACTTACATATCATTTTAGTGCTGGGGCTTGAAGCAACACTTACATATCTGATAGTGCTGGGGCTTGAAGCAACACTTACATATCCGATAATGCTGGGGCTTGAAGCAACACTTACATATCCGATAGTGCTGGGGCTTGAAGCAACACTTACATATCTGATAGTGCTGGGGCTTGAAGCAACACTTACATATCCGATAGGGTTGGGGCTTGAAGCAGCACTTACATATCCGATAGTGCAGGGGTTTGAAGCAACACTTACATATCTGATAGTGTTGGGGCTTGAAGCAACACTTACATATTCGATAGGGTTGGGCCTTGAAGCAACACTTACATATCCGATAGTGTTGGGGCTTGAAGCAACACTTACATATCCGATAGTGCTGGGGCTTGAAGCAACACTTACATATCCGATTGTGCTGGGGTTGGAAGCAACACTTACATATCTGATAGTGTTGGGGCTTGAAGCAACACTTACATATTCGATAGGGTTGGGCCTTGAAGCAGCACTTACATATCCGATAGTGCTGGGGCTTGAAGCAACACTTACATATCCGATAGTGCTGGGGCTTGAAGCAACACTTACATATCGGATAGGGTTGGGGCTTGAAGCAGCACTTACATATCCAATAGTGCTGGGGTTTGAAGCAACACTTACATATCTGATAGTGTTGGGGCTTGAAGCAACACTTACATATTCGATAGGGTTGGGCCTTGAAGCAACACTTACATATCCGTTAGTGCTGGGGCTTGAAGCGACACCTTCATATCCGATAGTGCTGTGGCTTGAAGCGACACTTGCATATCCGATAGTGCTGGGGCTTGAAGCAACACTTACATATCCGATAGTGCTGGGGCTTGAAGCAACACTTACACATCCGATAATGTTGGTGTTTGAAGCAACACTTACATATCTGATAGTGCTGGAGTTTGAAGCAACACTAACATATCCGATAGTGTTGGGTCTTGAAGCAACACTTACATATCCGATAGTGTTGGTGCTTGATGCAACACTTACATATCTGATAGTGCTGGTGCTGGAAGCAACACTTACATATCCGATAGTGCTGGGCTTGAAGCAACACTTACATATCCGATAGTGTTGGGCTTGAAGCAACACTTACATATCCGATAGTGCTGGAGCTTGAAGCAGCACTTACATATCCGATAGTGCTGGGGCTTGAAGCAACACTTACATATCTGATAGTGCTGGGGCTTGAAGCAACACTTACATATCCGATAGTGCTGGGGCTTGAAGCAACACTTACCTATCTGATCGTGCTGGGGCTTGAAGCAACACTTATATATCTGATAGTGCTGGGGCTTGAAGCAACACTTACATATCCAATCGTGCTGGGGTTTGAAGCAACACTTACATATCCGATAGTGTTGGGGCTTGAAGCAACACTTACATATCCGATAGTGTTTGTGCTTGAAGCAACACTTACATATCCGATAGTGCTGTGGCTTGAAGCAACGCTTACATATCCGATAGTGCTGGGGCTTGAAGCAACACTTACCTATCCGATAGTGCTGGGGCTTGAAGCAAAACTTACATATCCGCTAGTGCTGGGGCTTGAAGCAACACTTACATATCCGCTAGTGCTGGAGCTTGAAGCAACACTTACATATCCGATAGTGTTGGGTCTTGAAGCAACACTTACATATCCGATAGTGTTGGTGCTTGATGCAACACTTACATATCTGATAGTGCTGGTGCTGGAATCAACACTTACATATCCGATAGTGCTGGGCTTGAAGCAACACTTACATATCCGATAGTGTTGGGCTTGAAGCAACACTTACATATCCGATAGTGCTGGAGCTTGAAGCAGCACTTACATATCCGATAGTACTGGGGCTTGAAGCAACACTTACATATCTGATAGTGCTGGGGCTTGAAGCAACACTTACATATCCGATAGTGCTGGGGCTTGAAGCAACACTTACCTATCTGATCGTGCTGGGGCTTGAAGCAACACTTATATATCTGATAGTGCTGGGGCTTGAAGCAACACTTACATATCCAATCGTGCTGGGGTTTGAAGCAACACTTACATATCCGATAGTGTTGGGGCTTGAAGCAACACTTACATATCCGATAGTGTTTGTGCTTGAAGCAACACTTACATATCCGATAGTGCTGTGGCTTGAAGCAACGCTTACATATCCGATAGTGCTGGGGCTTGAAGCAACACTTACCTATCCGATAGTGCTGGGGCTTAAAGCAAAACTTACATATCCGCTAGTGCTGGGGCTTGAAGCAACACTTACATATCCGCTAGTGCTGGAGCTTGAAGCAACACTTACATATCCGATAGTGCTGGGGCTTGAAGCAACTCTTACATATCCGATAGTGTTGGGGCTTGAAGCAACACTTACATATCTGATAGTGCTGCGGCTTGAAGCAACACTTACATATCTGATAGTGCTGGGGCTTGAACAACACTTACATATCCGATAGTGCTGGGGCTTGAAGCAACACTTACATATCGGATAGGGTTGGGGCTTGAAGCAGCACTTACATATCCAATAGTGCTGGGGTTTGAAGCAACACTTACATATCTGATAGTGTTGGGGCTTGAAGCAACACTTACATATTCGATAGGGTTGGGCCTTGAAGCAACACTTACATATCCGATAGTGCTGGGGCTTGAAGCGACACTTTCATATCCGATAGTGCTGGGGCTTGAAGCGACACTTGCATATCCGATAGTGCTGGGGCTTGAAGCAACACTTAGATATCCGATAGTGCTGGGGCTTGAAGCAACACTTACACATCCGATAATGTTGGTGTTTGAAGCAACACTTACATATCTGATAGTGCTGGAGTTTGAAGCAACACTAACATATCCGATAGTGTTGGGGCTTGAAGCAACACTTACATATCCGATAGTGTTGGTGCTTGAAGCAACACTTACATATCTGATAGTGCTGGTGCTGGAAGCAACACTTACATATCCGATAGTGCTGGGCTTGAAGCAACACTTACATATCCGATAGTGCTGGGGCTTGAAGCAACACTTACATATCCGATAGTGTTGGGCTTGAAGCAACACTTACATATCCGATAGTGCTGGAGCTTGAAGCAGCACTTACATATCCGATAGTGTTGGGCTTGAAGCAACACTTACATATCCGATAGTGCTGGGGCTTGAAGCAACACTTACATATCTGATAGTGCTGTGGCTTGAAGCAACACTTACATATCCGATAGTGTTGGGGCTTGAAGCAACACTTACATATCCGATAGTGTTTGTGCTTGAAGCAACACTTACATATGTGATAGTGCTGGGGCTTGAAGCAACACTTACATATCCGATAGTGCTGGGGCTTGAAGCAACACTTACATATCTGATAGTGCTGGGGCTTGAAGCAACACTTATATATCTGATAGTGCTGGGGCTTGAAGCAACACTTACATATCCAATCGTGCTGGGGTTTGAAGCAACACTTACATATCCGATAGTGTTGGGGCTTTTAGCAACACTTACATATCCGATAGTGTTTGTGCTTGAAGCGACTCTTACATATCCGATAGTGCTGGGGCTTGAAGCAACGCTTACATATCCGATAGTGCTGGGGCTTGAAGCAACACTTACCTATCCGCTAGTGCTGGAGCTTGAAGCAACACTTACATATCCGCTAGTGCTGGGGCTTGAAGCAACACTTACATATCTGATAGTGCTGCGGCTTGAAGCAACACTTACATATCTGATAGTGCTGGGGCTTGAACAACACTTAACATATCCGATAGTGCTGGGGCTTGAAGCAACACTTATATATCTGATAGTGCTGGGGCTTGAAACAACACTTACATATCCAATCGTGCTGGGGTTTGAAGCAACACTTACATATTCGCTAGTGCTGGAGCTTGAAGCAACGCTTACATATCCGCTAGTGCTGGAGCTTCAAGCAACACTTACATATCCGATAGTGATGGGACTTGAACCAACACTTACATATCCGATAGTGCTGGGGCTTGAAGCAACTCTTACATATCTGATAGTGCTGGGGCTTGAAGCAACACTTACATATCTAATAGTGCTGGGGATTGAAGCAACACTTACATATCCGATAGTGTTGGTGCTTGAAGCAACACTTACATATCTGATAGTGCTGGGGCTTGAAGCAACACTTACATATCCGATAGTGCTGGGGCTTGAAGCAACACTTACATATCCGATAGTGCTGGGGCTTGAGGCAACACTTACATATCCGATAGTGTTGTGCTTGAAGCAGCACTTACATATCTGATAGTGCTGGAGCTTGAAGCAGCACTTACATATCCGATAGTGTTAGGGCTTGAAGCAACACTTACATATCTGATAGTGCTGGGGCTTGAAGCAACACTTACATATCCGATAGTGTTGGGGCTTGAAGCAACACTTACATATCCGATAGTGCTGGGGCTTGAAGCAACTCTTACATATCTGATAGTGCTGGGGCTTGAAGCAACACTTACATATCTGATAGTGCTGGGGCTTGAAGCAACACTTACATATACGATAGTGCTGGGGCTTGAAGCAACACTTACATATCTGATAGTGCTGGGGCTTGAAGCAACACTTAGATATCCGCTAGTGCTGGAGCTTGAAGCAGCACTTACATATCCGGTAGTGTTTGTGCTTGAAGCAACACTTACATATCTGATAGTGCTGGGGCTTGAAGCAACTCTTACATATCTGATAGTGCTGGGGCTTGAAGCAACACTTACATATCTGATAGTGCTGGGGCTTGAAGCAACACTTACATATACGATAGTGCTGGGGCTTGAAGCAACACTTACATAGCTGATAGTGCTGGGGCTTGAAGCAACACTTAGATATCCGCTAGTGCTGGAGCTTGAAGCAGCACTTACATATCCGATAGTGCTGGGGCTTGAAGCAGCACTTACATATCCGATAGTGCTGGGGCTTGAAGCAGCACTTACATATCCGATAGTGCTGGGGCTTGAAGCAGCACTTACATATCTGATAGTGTTGGGACTTGAAGCAGCACTTACATATCCGATAGTGCTGGGGCTTGAAGCAGCACTTACATATCTGATAGTGTTGGAGCTTGAAGCAACACTTACATATCCGATAGTGCTGGGGCTTGAAGCAACACTTACATATCTGATAGTGTTAGGGCTTGATGCAACACTTACATATCCGATAGTGTTGGGGCTTGAAGCAACACTTACATATCCGATAGTGATGGGGCATGAAGCAACACCTACATATCCGATAGTGTTGGGGCTTGAAGCAGCACTTACATATCCGATAGTGTTGGGGCATGAAGCAACACTTACATATCCGATAGTGTTGGTGCTTGAAGCAACACTTACATATCTGATAGTGCTGGGGCTTGAAGCAACACTTACATATCCGATAGTGCTGGGGCTTGAAGCAACACTTACATATCCGATAGTGCTGGGGCTTGGGGCAACACTTACTTATCCGATAGTGTTGTGCTTGAAGCAGCACTTACATATCTGATAGTGCTGGAGCTTGAAGCAGCACTTACATATCCGATAGTGTTAGGGCTTGAAGCAACACTTACATATCTGATAGTGCTGGGGCTTGAAGCAACACTTACATATCCGATAGTGTTGGGGCTTGAAGCAACACTTACATATCCGATAGTGCTGGGGCTTGAAGCAACTCTTACATATCTGATAGTGCTGGGGCTTGAAGCAACACTTACATATCTGATAGTGCTGGGGCTTGAAGCAACACTTACATATACGATAGTGCTGGGGCTTGAAGCAACACTTACATATCTGATAGTGCTGGGGCTTGAAGCAACACTTAGATATCCGTTAGTGCTGGAGCTTGAAGCAGCACTTACATATCCGGTAGTGTTTGTGCTTGAAGCAACACTTACATATCTGATAGTGCTGGGGCTTGAACAACACTTAACATATCCGATAGTGCTGGGGCTTGAAGCAACACTTATATATCTGATAGTGCTGGGGCTTGAAACAACACTTACATATCCAATCGTGCTGGGGTTTGAAGCAACACTTACATATCCGCTAGTGCTGGAGCTTGAAGCAACGCTTACATATCCGCTAGTGCTGGAGCTTCAAGCAACACTTACATATCCGATAGTGATGGGACTTGAACCAACACTTACATATCCGATAGTGCTGGGGCTTGAAGCAACTCTTACATATCTGATAGTGCTGGGGCTTGAAGCAACACTTACATATCTAATAGTGCTGGGGATTGAAGCAACACTTACATATCCGATAGTGTTGGTGCTTGAAGCAACACTTACATATCTGATAGTGCTGGGGCTTGAAGCAACACTTACATATACGATAGTGCTGGGGCTTGAAGCAACACTTACATATCTGATAGTGCTGGGGCTTGAAGCAACACTTAGATATCCGCTAGTGCTGGAGCTTGAAGCAGCACTTACATATCCGATAGTGCTGGGGCTTGAAGCAGCACTTACATATCCGATAGTGCTGGGGCTTGAAGCAGCACTTACATATCCGATAGTGCTGCGACTTGAAGCAGCACTTACATATCCGATAGTGCTGGGGCTTGAAGCAGCACTTACATATCTGATAGTGTTGGGACTTGAAGCAGCACTTACATATCCGATAGTGCTGGGGCTTGAAGCAGCACCTACATATCTGATAGTGTTGGAGCTTGAAGCAACACTTACATATCCGATAGTGCTGGGGCTTGAAGCAACACTTACATATCTGATAGTGTTAGGGCTTGATGCAACACTTACATATCCGATAGTGTTGGGGCTTGAAGCAACACTTACATATCCGATAGTGTTGGGGCATGAAGCAACACCTACATATCCGATAGTGTTGGGGCTTGAAGCAACACTTACATATCCGATAGTGCTGGCGCTTGAAGCAACTCTTACATATCTGATAGTGCTGGGGCTTGAAGCAACACTTACATATCCGATAGTGCTGGCGCTTGAAGCAACTCTTACATATCTGATAGTGCTGGGGCTTGAACCAACACTTACATATCCGATAGTGCTGGCGCTTGAAGCAACTCTTACATATCTGATAGTGCTGGGGCTTGAAGCAACACTTACATATACGATAGTGCTGGGGCTTGAAGCAACACTTACAAATCTGATAGTGCTGGGGCTTGAAGCAACACTTACATATCCGATAGTGCTGGGGCTTGAAGCAACACTTACATATCCGATAGTGTTGGTGCTTGAAGCAACACTTACATATCTGATAGTGCTGGTGCTGGAAGCAACACTTACATATCCGATAGTGCTGGGCTTGAAGCAACACTTACATATCCGATAGTGCTGGGGCTTGAAGCAACACTTACATATCCGATAGTGTTGGGCTTGAAGCAACACTTACATATCCGATAGTGCTGGAGCTTGAAGCAGCACTTACATATCCGATAGTGTTGGGCTTGAAGCAACACTTACATATCCGATAGTGCTGGGGCTTGAAGCAACACTTACATATCTGATAGTGCTGTAGCTTGAAGCAACACTTACATATCCGATAGTGTTGGGGCTTGAAGCAACACTTACATATCCGATAGTGTTTGTGCTTGAAGCAACAATTACATATCTGATAGTGCTGGGGCTTGAAGCAACACTTACATATCCGACAGTGCTGGGGCTTGAGGCAACACTTACATATCTGATAGTGCTGGGGCTTGAAGCAACACTTATATATCTGATAGTGCTGGGGCTTGAAGCAACACTTACATATCCAATCGTGCTGGGGTTTGAAGCAACACTTACATATCCGATAGTGTTGGGGCTTGAAGCAACACTTACATATCCGATAGTGTTTGTGCTTGAAGCAACACTTACATATCCGATAGTGCTGGGGCTTGAAGCAACGCTTACATATCCGATAGTGCTCGGCTTGAAGCAACACTTACCTATCCGATAGTGCTGGGGCTTGAAGCAACACTTACCTATCCGCTAGTGCTGGAGCTTGAAGCAACACTTACATATCCGCTAGTGCTGGGGCTTGAAGCAACACTTACATATCTGATAGTGCTGCGGCTTGAAGCAACACTTACATATCTGATAGTGCTGGAGCTTGAAGCAACGCTTACATATCCGCTAGTGCTGGAGCTTCAAGCAACACTTACATATCCGATAGTGATGGGACTTGAAGCAACACTTATATATCTGATAGTGCTGGGGCTTGAAACAACACTTACATATCCGATAGTGCTGGAGCTTGAAGCAACGCTTACATATCTGCTAGTGCTGGAGCTTCAAGCAACACTTACATATCCGATAGTGATGGGACTTGAACCAACACTTACATATCCGATAGTGCTGGGGCTTGAAGCAACTCTTACATATCTGATAGTGCTGGGGCTTGAAGCAACACTTACATATCTAATAGTGCTGGGGATTGAAGCAACACTTACATATCCGATAGTGTTGGTGTTTGAAGCAACACTTACATATCTGATAGTGCTGGGGCTTGAAGCAACACTTACATATCCGATAGTGCTGGGGCTTGAAGCAACACTTACATATCCGATAGTGCTGGGGCTTGAGGCAACACTTACATATCCGATAGTGTTGTGCTTGAAGCAGCACTTACATATCTGATAGTGCTGGAGCTTGAAGCAGCACTTACATATCCGATAGTGTTAGGGCTTGAAGCAACACTTACATATCTGATAGTGCTGGGGCTTGAAGCAACACTTACATATCCGATAGTGTTGGGGCTTGAAGCAACACTTACATATCCGATAGTGCTGGGGCTTGAAGCAACTCTTACATATCTGATAGTGCTGGGGCTTGAAGCAACACTTACATATCTGATAGTGCTGGGGCTTGAAGCAACACTTACATATACGATAGTGCTGGGGCTTGAAGCAACACTTACATATCTGATAGTGCTGGGGCTTGAAGCAACACTTAGATATCCGCTAGTGCTGGAGCTTGAAGCAGCACTTACATATCCGGTAGTGTTTGTGCTTGAAGCAACACTTACATATCTGATAGTGCTGGGGCTTGAAGCAACTCTTACATATCTGATAGTGCTGGGGCTTGAAGCAACACTTACATATCTGATAGTGCTGGGGCTTGAAGCAACACTTACATATACGATAGTGCTGGGGCTTGAAGCAACACTTACATATCTGATAGTGCTGGGGCTTGAAGCAACACTTAGATATCCGCTAGTGCTGGAGCTTGAAGCAGCACTTACATATCCGATAGTGCTGGGGCTTGAAGCAGCACTTACATATCCGATAGTGCTGGGACTTGAAGCAGCACTTACATATCCGATAGTGCTGGGGCTTGAAGCAGCACTTACATATCTGATAGTGTTGGGACTTGAAGCAGCACTTACATATCCGATAGTGCTGGGGCTTGAAGCAGCACTTACATATCTGATAGTGTTGGAGCTTGAAGCAACACTTACATATCCGATAGTGCTGGGGCTTGAAGCAACACTTACATATCTGATAGTGTTAGGGCTTGAAGCAACACTTACATATCCGATAGTGTTGGGGCTTGAAGCAACACTTACATATCCGATAGTGTTGGGGCATGAAGCAACACCTACATATCCGATAGTGTTGGGGCTTGAAGCAACACTTACATATCCGCTATTGCTGGAGCTTCAAGCAACACTTACATATCCGATAGTGCTGGAGCTTGAAGCAACTCTTACATATCTGATAGTGCTGGGGCTTGAAGCAACACTTACATATACGATAGTGCTGGGGCTTGAAGCAACACTTACATATCTGATAGTGCTGGGGCTTGAAGCAACACTTACATATCCGTTAGTGCTGGGGCTTGAAGCAACACTTACATATCCGATAGTGCTGGGGCTTGAAGCAGCACTTACATATCCGATAGTGCTTGGGCTTGAAGCAACACTTACATATCCGATAGTGCTGGGGCTTGAAGCAGCACTTACATATCCGATAGTGCTGGGACTTGAAGCAGCACTTACATATCCGATAGTGCTGGGGCTTGAAGCAGCACTTACATATCTGATAGTGTTGGGACTTGAAGCCACACTTACATATCCGATAGTGCTGGGGCTTGAAGCAGCACTTACATATCCGATAGTGCTGGGGCTTGAGGCAGCACTTACATATCCGATAGTGCTGGGGCTTGAAGCAACACTTACATATCCAATAGTGCTGGGGTTTGAAGCAACACTTACATATCCGATAGTGCTGGGGCTTGAAGCAACACTTACATATCAGATAGGGTTGGGGCTTGAAGCAGCACTTACATATCCAATAGTGCTGGGGCTTGAAGCACCACTTACATATCTGATAGTGTTGGGGCTTGAAGCAACACTTACATATCCGATAGTGCTGGGGCTTGAAGCAACACTTACATATCCGATAGTGCTGGGGCTTGAAGCAACACTTACATATCCGATAATGCTGGGGCTTGAAGCAACACTTACATATCCGATAGTGCTGGGGCATGAAGCAACACTTACATATCCGATAGTGCTGGGGCTTGAAGTAGCACTTATATATCCGATAGTGTTGGGGCTTGAAGCAGCACTTACATATCATTTTAGTGCTGGGGCTTGAAGCAACACTTACATATCTGATAGTGCTGGGGCTTGAAGCAACACTTACATATCCGATAATGCTGGGGCTTGAAGCAACACTTACATATCCGATAGTGCTGGGGCTTGAAGCAACACTTACATATCTGATAGTGCTGGGGCTTGAAGCAACACTTACATATCCGATAGGGTTGGGGCTTGAAGCAGCACTTACATATCCGATAGTGCAGGGGTTTGAAGCAACACTTACATATCTGATAGTGTTGGGGCTTGAAGCAACACTTACATATTCGATAGGGTTGGGCCTTGAAGCAACACTTACATATCCGATAGTGTTGGGGCTTGAAGCAACACTTACATATCCGATAGTGCTGGGGCTTGAAGCAACACTTACATATCCGATAGTGCTGGGGTTGGAAGCAACACTTACATATCTGATAGTGTTGGGGCTTGAAGCAACACTTACATATTCGATAGGGTTGGGCCTTGAAGCAGCACTTACATATCCGATAGTGCTGGGGCTTGAAGCAACACTTACATATCCGATAGTGCTGGGGCTTAAAGCAACACTTACATATCGGATAAGGTTGGGGCTTGAAGCAGCACTTACATATCCAATAGTGCTGGGGTTTGAAGCAACACTTACATCTCTGATAGTGTTGGGGCTTGAAGCAACACTTACATATTCGATAGGGTTGGGCCTTGAAGCAACACTTACATATCCGTTAGTGCTGGGGCTTGAAGCGACACCTTCATATCCGATAGTGCTGGGGCTTGAAGCGACACTTGCATATCCGATAGTGCTGGGGCTTGAAGCAACACTTACATATCCGATAGTGCTGGGGCTTGAAGCAACACTTACACATCCGATAATGTTGGTGTTTGAAGCAACACTTACATATCTGATAGTGCTGGAGTTTGAAGCAACACTTACATATCCGATAGTGTTGGTGCTTGAAGCAACACTTACATATCTGATAGTGCTGGAGTTTGAAGCAACACTTACATATCTGATAGTGCTGGTGCTGGAAGCAACACTTACATATCCGATAGTGCTGGGCTTGAAGCAACACTTATATATCTGATAGTGCTGGGGCTTGAAACAACACTTACATATCCAATCGTGCTGGGGTTTGAAGCAACACTTACATATCCGCTAGTGCTGGAGCTTGAAGCAACGCTTACATATCCGCTAGTGCTGGAGCTTCAAGCAACACTTACATATCCGATAGTGATGGGACTTGAACCAACACTTACATATCCGATAGTGCTGGGGCTTGAAGCAACTCTTACATATCTGATAGTGCTGGGCCTTTAAGCAACACTTACATATCTAATAGTGCTGGGGATTGAAGCAACACTTACATATCCGATAGTGTTGGTGCTTGAAGCAACACTTACATATCTGATAGTGCTGGGGCTTGAAGCAACACTTACATATCCGATAGTGCTGGGGCTTGAAGCAACACTTACATATCCGATAGTGCTGGGGCTTGAGGCAACACTTACATATCCGATAGTGTTGGTGCTTGAAGCAACACTTACATATCTGATAGTGCTGGGGCTTGAAGCAACACTTACATATCCGATAGTGCTGGGGCTTGAAGCAACACTTACATATCCGATAGTGCTGGGGCTTGAGGCAACACTTACATATCCGATAGTGTTGGTGCTTGAAGCAACACTTACATATCTGATAGTGCTGGGGCTTGAAGCAACACTTACATATCCGATAGTGCTGGGGCTTGAAGCAACACTTACATATCCGATAGTGCTGGGGCTTGAGGCAACACTTACATATCCGATAGTGTTGTGCTTGAAGCAGCACTTACATATCTGATAGTGCTGGAGCTTGAAGCAGCACTTACATATCTGATAGTGCTGGGGCTTGAAGCAACACTTACATATACGATAGTGCTGGGGCTTGAAGCAACACTTACATATCTGATAGTGCTGGGGCTTGAAGCAACACTTAGATATCCGCTAGTGCTGGAGCTTGAAGCAGCAATTACATATCCGATAGTGCTGGGGCTTGAAGCAGCACTTACATATCCGATAGTGCTGGGACTTGAAGCAGCACTTACATATCCGATAGTGCTGGGGCTTGAAGCAGCACTTACATATCTGATAGTGTTGGGACTTGAAGCAGCACTTACATATCCGATAGTGCTGGGGCTTGAAGCAGCACTTACATATCTGATAGTGTTGGAGCTTGAAGCAACACTTACATATCCGATAGTGCTGGGGCTTGAAGCAACACTTACATATCTGATAGTGTTAGGGCTTGAAGCAACACTTACATATCCGATAGTGTTGGGGCATGAAGCAACACCTACATATCCGATAGTGTTGGGGCTTGAAGCAACACTTACATATCCGCTATTGCTGGAGCTTCAAGCAACACTTACATATCCGATAGTGCTGGTGCTTGAAGCAACTCTTACATATCTGATAGTGCTGGGGCTTGAAGCAACACTTACATATACGATAGTGCTGGGGCTTGAAGCAACACTTACATATCTGATCGTGCTGGGGCTTGAAGCAACACTTACATATCCGATAGTGCTGGGGCTTGAAGCAACACTTACATATCCGATAGTGCTGGGGCTTGAAGCAGCACTTACATATCCGATAGTGCTTGGGCTTGAAGCAACACTTACATATCCGAAGGTGCTGGGGCTTGAAGCAGCACTTACATATCCGATAGTGCTGGGACTTGAAGCAGCACTTACATATCCGATAGTGCTGGGGCTTGAAGCAGCACTTACATATCTGATAGTGTTGGGACTTGAAGCAACACTTACATATCCGATAGTGCTGGGGCTTGAAGCAGCACTTACATATCCGATAGTGCTGGGGCTTGAGGCAGCACTTACATATCCGATAGTGCTGGGGCTTGAAGCAACACTTACATATCCAATAGTGCTGGGGTTTGAAGCAACACTTACATATCCGATAGTGCTGGGGCTTGAAGCAACACTTACATATCAGATAGGGTTGGGGCTTGAAGCAGCACTTACATATCCAATAGTGCTGGGGCTTGAAGCAACACTTACATATCTGATAGTGTTGGGGCTTGAAGCAACACTTACATATCCGATAGTGCTGGGGCGTGAAGCAACACTTACATATCCGATAGTGCTGGGGCTTGAAGCAACACTTACATATCCGATAGTGCTGGGGCTTGAAGCAACACTTACATATCCGATAGTGCTGGGGCATGAAGCAACACTTACATATCCGATAGTGCTGGGGCTTGAAGTAGCACTTATATATCCGATAGTGTTGGGGCTTGAAGCAGCACTTACATATAATTTTAGTGCTGGGGCTTGAAGCAACACTTACATATCTGATAGTGCTGGGGCTTGAAGCAACACTTACATATCCGATAATGCTGGGGCTTGAAGCAACACTTACATATCCGATAGTGCTGGGGCTTGAAGCAACACTTACATATCTGATAGTGCTGGGGCTTGAAGCAACACTTACATATCCGATAGGGTTGGGGCTTGAAGCAGCACTTACATATCCGATAGTGCAGGGGTTTGAAGCAACACTTACATATCTGATAGTGTTGGGGCTTGAAGCAACACTTACATATTCGATAGGGTTGGGCCTTGAAGCAACACTTACATATCCGATAGTGTTGGGGCTTGAAGCAACACTTACATATCCGATAGTGCTGGGGCTTGAAGCAACACTTACATATCCGATAGTGCTGGGGTTGGAAGCAACACTTACATATCTGATAGTGTTGGGGCTTGAAGCAACACTTACATATTCGATAGGGTTGGGCCTTGAAGCAGCACTTACATATCCGATAGTGCTGGGGCTTGAAGCAACACTTACATATCCGATAGTGCTGGGGCTTGAAGCAACACTTACATATCGGATAGGGTTGGGGCTTGAAGCAGCACTTACATATCCAATAGTGCTGGGGTTTGAAGCAACACTTACATATCTGATAGTGTTGGGGCTTGAAGCAACACTTACATATTCGATAGGGTTGGGCCTTGAAGCAACACTTACATATCCAATAGTGCTGGGGCTTGAAGCGACACCTTCATATCCGATAGTGCTGGGGCTTGAAGCGACACTTGCATATCCGATAGTGCTGGGGCTTGAAGCAACACTTACATATCCGATAGTGCTGGGGCTTGAAGCAACACTTACACATCCGATAATGTTGGTGTTTGAAGCAACACTTACATATCTGATAGTGCTGGAGTTTGAAGCAACACTAACATATCCGATAGTGTTGGGTCTTGAAGCAACACTTACATATCCGATAGTGTTGGTGCTTGAAGCAACACTTACATATCTGATAGTGCTGGTGCTGGAAGCAACACTTACATATCCGATAGTGCTGGGGCTTGAAGCAACACTTACATATCCGATAGTGCTGGGGCTTGAAGCAACACTTACATATCCGATAGTGTTGGGCTTGAAGCAACACTTACATATCCGATAGTGCTGGAGCTTGAAGCAGCACTTACATATCCGATAGTGCTGGGGCTTGAAGCAGCACTTACATATCTGATAGTGTTGGGACTTGAAGCAACACTTACATATCCGATAGTGCTGGGGCTTGAAGCAGCACTTACATATCCGATAGTGCTGGGGCTTGAAGCAACACTTACATATCTGATAGTGCTGGGGCTTGAAGCAACACTTAGATATCCGCTAGTGCTGGAGCTTGAAGCAGCACTTACATATCCGGTAGTGCTGGGGCTTGAAGCAGCACTTACATATCTGATAGTGCTGGGGCTTGAAGCAACTCTTACATATCTGATAGTGCTGGGGCTTGAAGCAACACTTACATATCTGATAGTGCTGGGGCTTGAAGCAACACTTACATATACGATAGTGCTGGGGTTTGAAGCAACACTTACATATCTGATAGTGCTGGGGCTTGAAGCAACACTTAGATATCCGCTAGTGCTGGAGCTTGAAGCAGCACTTACATATCCGATAGTGCTGGGGCTTGAAGCAGCACTTACATATCCGATAGTGCTGGGACTTGAAGCAGCACTTACATATCCGATAGTGCTGGGGGTTGAAGCAGCACTTACATATCTGATAGTGTTGGGACTTGAAGCAGCACTTACATATCCGATAGTGCTGGGGCTTGAAGCAGCACTTACATATCTGATAGTGTTGGAGCTTGAAGCAACACTTACATATCCGATAGTGCTGGGGCTTGAAGCAACACTTACATATCTGATAGTGTTAGGGTTTGAAGCAACACTTACATATCCGATAGTGTTGGGGCTTGAAGCAACACTTACATATCCGATAGTGTTGGGGCATGAAGCAACACCTACATATCAGATAGTGTTGGGGCTTGAAGCAACACTTACATATCCGCTATTGCTGGAGCTTCAAGCAACACTTACATATCCGATAGTGCTGGGGCTTGAACCAACACTTACATATCCGATAGTGCTGGGGCTTGAAGCAACTCTTACATATCTGATAGTGCTGGGGCTTGAAGCAACACTTACATATCCGATAGTGCTGGGGCTTGAAGCAACACTTACATATCTGATAGTGCTGGGGCTTGAAGCAACACTTACATATCCGATAGTGCTGGGGCTTGAAGCAACACTTACATATCCGATAGTGCTGGGGCTTGAAGCAGCACTTACATATCCGATAGTGCTTGGGCTTGAAGCAACACTTACATATCCGATAGTGCTGGGGCTTGAAGCAGCACTTACATATCCGATAGTGCTGGGACTTGAAGCAGCACTTACATATCCGATAGTGCTTGGGCTTGAAGCAACACTTACATATCCGATAGTGCTGGGGCTTGAAGCAGCACTTACATATCCGATAGTGCTGGGGCATGAAGCAGCACTTACATATCCGATAGTGCTGGGGCTTGAGGCAGCACTTACATATCCGATAGTGCTGGGGCTTGAAGCAACACTTACATATCCAATAGTGCTGGGGCTTGAAGCAACACTTACATATCAGATAGGGTTGTGGCTTGAAGCAGCACTTACATATCCAATAGTGCTGGGGCTTGAAGCAACACTTACATATCTGATAGTGTTGGGGCTTGAAGCAACACTTACATATCCGATAGTGCTGGGGCTTGAAGCAACACTTACATATCCGATAGTGCTGGGACTTGAAGCAACACTTACATATCCGATAGTGCTGGGGTTTGAAGCAACACTTACATATCCGATAGTGCTGGGGCTTGAAGCAACACTTACATTTCAGATAGGGTTGGGGCTTGAAGCAGCACTTACATATCCAATAGTGCTGGGGCTTGAAGCAACACTTACATATCTGATAGTGTTGGGGCTTGAAGCAACACTTACATATCCGATAGTGCTGGGGCTTGAAGCAACACTTACATATCCGATAGTGCTGGGGCTTGAAGCAACACTTACATATCCGATAGTGATGGGGCTTGAAGCAACACTTACATATCCGATAGTGCTGGGGCATGAAGCAACACTTACATATCCGATAGTGCTGGGGCTTGAAGGAGCACTTATATATCCGATAGTGTTGGGGCTTGAAGCAGCACTTACATATCATTTTAGTGCTGGGGCTTGAAGCAACACTTACATATCTGATAGTGCTGGGGCTTGAAGCAACACTTACATATCCGATAATGCTGGGGCTTGAAGCAGCACTTACATATCCGATAGTGCTGGGGCTTGAAGCAACACTTACATATCTGATAGTGCTGGGGCTTGAAGCAACACTTACATATCCGATAGGGTTGGGGCTTGAAGCAGCACTTACATATCCGATAGTGCAGGGGTTTGAAGCAACACTTACATATCTGATAGTGTTGGGGCTTGAAGCAACACTTACATATTCGATAGGGTTGGGCCTTGAAGCAACACTTACATATCCGATGGTGTTGGGGCTTGAAGCAACACTTACATATCCGATAGTGCTGGGGCTTGAAGCAACACTTACATATCCGATAGTGCTGGGGTTGGAAGCAACACTTACATATCTGATAGTGTTGGGGCTTGAAGCAACACTTACATATTCGATAGGGTTGGGCCTTGAAGCAGCACTTACATATCCGATAGTGCTGGGGCTTGAAGCAACACTTACATATCCGATAGTGCTGGGGCTTGAAGCAACACCTACATATCGGATAGGGTTGGGGCTTGAAGCAGCACTTACATATCCAATAGTGCTGGGGTTTGAAGCAACACTTACATATCTGATAGTGTTGGGGCTTGAAGCAACACTTACATATTCGATAGGGTTGGGACTTGAAGCAACACTTACATATCCGTTAGTGCTGGGGCTTGAAGCGACACCTTCATATCCGATAGTGCTGGGGCTTGAAGCGACACTTGCATATCCGATAGTGCTGGGGCTTGAAGCAACACTTACATATCCGATAGTGCTGGGGCTTGAAGCAACACTTGCACATCCGATAATGTTGGTGTTTGAAGCAACACTTTCATATCTGATAGTGCTGGAGTTTGAAGCAACACTAACATATCCGATAGTGTTGGGTCTTGAAGCAACACTTACATATCCGATAGTGTTGGTGCTTGAAGCAACACTTACATATCCGATAGTGCTGGGCTTGAAGCAACACTTACATATCCGATAGTGCTGGGGCTTGAAGCAACACTTACATATCCGATAGTGCTGGGCTTGAAGCAACACTTACATATCCGATAGTGCTGGGGCTTGAAGCAACACTTACATATCCGATAGTGTTGGGCTTGAAGCAACACTTACATATCCGATAGTGCTGGAGCTTGAAGCAGCACTTACATATCCGATAGTGCTGGGGCTTGAAGCAACACTTACATATCTGATAGTGCTGGGGCTTGAAGCAACACTTACATATCCGATAGTGCTGGGGCTTGAAGCAACACTTACCGATCTGATAGTGCTGGGGCTTGAAGCAACACTTATATATCTGATAGTGCTGGGGCTTGAAGCAACACTTACATATCCAATCGTGCTGGGGTTTGAAGCAACACTTACATATCCGATCGTGTTGGGGCTTGAAGCAACAATTACATATCCGATAGTGTTTGTGCTTGAAGCAACACTTACATATCCGATAGTGCTGTGGCTTAAAGCAACGCTTACATATCCGATAGTGCTGGGGCTTGAAGCAACACTTACATATCTGATAGTGCTGGGGCTTGAAGCAACACTTACATATCTGATAGTGTTCGGGCTTGAACAACACTTACATATCCGATAGTGCTGGGGCTTGAAGCAACACTTATATATCTGATAGTGCTGGGGCTTGAAGCAACACTTACATATCCAATCGTGCTGGGGTTTGAAGCAACACTTACATATCCGCTAGTGCTGGAGCTTGAAGCAACGCTTACATATCCGCTAGTGCTGGAGCTTCAAGCAACACTTACATATCCGATAGTGATGGGACTTGAACCAACACTTACATATCCGATAGTGCTGGGGCTTGAAGCAACTCTTACATATCTGATAGTGCTGGGGCTTGAAGCAATACTTACATATCTAATAGTGCTGGGGATTGAAGCAACACTTACATATCCGATAGTGTTGGTGCTTGAAGCAACACTTACATATCTGATAGTGCTGGGGCTTGAAGCAACACTTACATATCCGATAGTGCTGGGGCTTGAAGCAACACTTACATATCCGATAGTGCTGGGGCTTGAAGCAACACTTACATATCCGATAGTGTTGTGCTTGAAGCAACACTTACATATCCGATAGTGCTGGAGCTTGAAGCAGCACTTACATATCCGATAGTGTTGGGGCTTGAAGCAACACTTACATATCCTTTAGTGTTTGTGCTTGAAGCAACACTTACATATCTGATAGTGCTGGGGCTTGAAGCAACTCTTACATATCTGATATTGCTGGGGCTTGAAGCAACACTTACATATCTGATAGTGCTGGGGCTTGAAGCAACACTTACATATACGATAGTGCTGGGGCTTGAAGCAACACTTACATATCTGATAGTGCTGGGGCTTGAAGCAACACTTAGATATCCGCTAGTGCTGGAGCTTGAAGCAGCATTTACATATCCGATAGTGCTGGGGCTTGAAGCAACACTTACATATCCGATAGTGCTGGGGCTTGAAGCAGCACTTACATATCCGATAGTGCTGGGGCTTGAAGCAACACGAACATATCCGATAGTGCTGGGGCTTGAAGCAGCACTTACATATCCGATAGTGCTGGGGCTTGAAGCAGCACTTACATATCTGATAGTGTTGGAGCTTGAAGCAACACTTACATCTCTGATAGTGCTGGGGCTTGAAGCAACACTTACATATCTGATAGTGCTGGGGCTTGAAGCAACACTTACATATCTGATAGTGCTGGGGCTTGAAGCAACACTTACAGATCCTATCGTGCTGGGGTTTGAAGAAACACTTACATATCCGCTAGTGCTGGAGCTTGAAGCAACACTTACATATCCGATAGTGCTGGGGCTTGAAGCAACACTTACATATCTGATAGTGCTGGGGCTTGAAGCAACACTTACATATCTGATAGTGCTGGGGCTTGAAGCAACACTTAGATATCCGCTAGTGCTGGAGCTTGAAGCAGCACTTACATATCCGATAGTGCTGGGGCTTGAAGCAACACTTACATATAAGATAGTGCTGGGGCTTGAAGCAGCACTTACATATCCGATAGTGCTTGGGCTTGAAGCAACACTTACATATCCGATAGTGCTGGGGCTTGAAGCAGCACTTACATATCCGATAGTGCTGGGACTTGAAGCAGCACTTACATATCCGATAGTGCTGGGGCTTGAAGCAGCACTTACATATCTGATAGTGTTGGGACTTGAAGCAACACTTACATATCCGATAGTGCTGGGGCTTGAGGCAGCACTTACATATCCGATAGTGCTGGGGCTTGAAGCAACACTTACATATCCGAGAGTGTTGGGGCTTGAAGCAACACTTACATATCCGATAGTGCTGGGGCTTGAAGCAACACTTACATATCCGATAGTGTTGGGGCTTGAAGCAACACTTACATATCCGATAGTGTTGGGGCTTGAAGCAACACTTACATATCCGATAGTGTTGGGTTTTGAAGCAGCACATACATATCTGATAGTGTTGGGGCTTGAAGCTTCACTTACCTATCCGATAGTGTTGGGGCTTGAAGCAACACTTACATATCCGATAGTGCTGGGGCTTGAAGTGCACTTACATATTCGATAGTGTTGGGGCTTGAAGCAGCACTTACATATCCGATAGTGTTGGGGCTTGAAGAAACACTTACATATCCGATAGTGCTGGGGCTTGAAGCAACACTTACATATCCGATAGTGTTGGGGCTTGAAGCAACACTTACATATCTGCTAGTGTTGGGGCTTGAAGCCACACTTAGATATCCGATAGTGTTGGGACTTGAAGCAACACTTACATATCCGATAGTGCTGGGGTTTTAAGCAACACTTACATATCTGATAGTGTTGAGGTTTGAAGCAACACTTACATATCCGATAGTGCTGGAGCATCAAGCAACACTTACATATCCGATTGTGCTGGGGCTTGAAGCAACACTTACAAATCCGATAGTGCTGGGGCTTGAAGCAACACTTACATATCTGATAGTGCTGGGGCTTGAAGCAACACTTACATATCTGATAGTGCTGGGGCTTGAAGCAACACTTACATATCCAATCGTGCTGGGGTTTGAAGCAACACTTACATATCCGCTAGTGCTGGAGCATGAAGTAACACTTACATATCCGCTCGTGCTGGAGCTTCAAGCTACACTTACATATCCGATAGTGCTGGGGCTTGAAGCAACACTTACATAAACGATAGTGCTGGGGCTTGAAGCAACACTTACATATCTGAGAGTGCTGAGGCTTGAAGCAACACTTAGATATCCGCTAGTGCTGGAGCTTGAAGCAGCACTTACATATCCGATAGTGCTGGGGCTTGAAGCAACACTTACATATCCGATAGTGCTGGGGCTTGAAGCAGCACTTACATATCCGATAGTGCTGGGGCTTGAAGCAACACTTACATATCCGATAGTGCTGGGGCTTGAAGCAGCACTTACATATCCGATAGTGCTGGGAATTGAAGCAGCACTTACATATCCGATAGTGCTGGGGCTTGAAGCAGCACTTACATATCTGATAGTGTTGGGACTTGAAGCAACACTTATATATCCGATAGTGCTGGGGTTGAAGCAGCACTTACATATCTGATAGTGTTGGGGCTTGAAGCAACACTTACATATCCGATAGTGCAGGGGCTTGAAGCAACACTTACATATCTGATAGTGTTAGGGCTTGAAGCAACACTTACATATCCGATAGTGTTGGGGCTTGAAGCAACACTTACATATCCGATAGTGTTGGGGCTTGAAGCAACACTTACATATCCGATAGTGTTGGGGCTTCAAGCAACACTTACATATCCGATAGTGTTGGGGCTTGAAGCAACACTTACATATCCGATAGTGTTGGGGCTTGAAGCAACACTTACATATCCGATAGTGTTGGGGCTTGAAGCAACACTTACATGTCTGATAGTGCTGAGGCTTGAAGCAACACTTACAGATCCAATCGTGCTGGGGTTTGAAGCAACACTTACATGTCTGATAGTGCTGGGGCTTGAAGCAACACTTACAGATCCAATCGTGCTGGGGTTTGAAGCAACACTTACATATCCGCTAGTGCTGGAGCTTGAAGCAACACTTACATATCCGCTAGTGCTGGAGCTTCAAGCAACACTTACATATCCGATAGTGCTGGGGATTGAACCAACACTTACATATCCGATAGTGCTGGGGCTTGAAGCAACTCTTACATATCTGATAGTGCTGGGGCTTGAAGCAACACTTACATATGTGATAGTGCTGGGGCTTGAAGCAACACTTACATATACGATAGTGCTGGGGCTTGAAGAAACACTTACATATCTGATAGTGCTGGGGCTTGAAGCAACACTTAGATATCCGCTAGTGCTGTAGCTTGAAGCAGCACTTACATATCCGATAGTGCTGGGGCTTGAAGCAACACTTACATATCCGATTGTGCTGGGGCTTGAAGCAGCACTTGCATATCCGATAGTGCTTGGGCTTGAAGCAGCACTTACATATCCGAGCGTGCTGGGACTTGAAGCAGGACTTACATATCCGATAGTGCTGGGGCTTGAAGCAGCACTTACATATCTGATAGTGTTGGGACTTGAAGCAACATTGATATATCCGATAGTGCAGGGGCTTGAAGCAGCACTTACATATCCGATAGTACTGGGGCTTGAGGCAGCACTTACATATCCGATAGTGCTGGGGCTTGAAGCAGCACTTACATATCTGATAGTGTTGGGGCTTAAAGCAACACTTACATATCCGATAGTTCTGGGGCTTGAAGCAACACTTACATATCTGATAGTGTTAGGGCTTGAAGCAACACTTACATATCCGATAGTGTTGGGGCTTGAAGCAACACTTACAGATACGATAGTGTTGGGTTTTGAAGCAGCACTTACATATCTGATAGTGCTGGGGCTTGAAGCTTCACTTACATATCCGATAGTGTTGGGGCTTGAAGCAACACTTACATATCCGATAGTGCTGGGGGTTGAAGTGCACTTACATATCCGATAGTGTTGGGCATTGAAGCAACACTTACATATCTGATAGTGTTGGGGCTTGAAGCAATACTTACTTAGCCGATAGTGTTGGGGCTTGAAGCAACACTTACATATCTGATAGTGTTGGGGCTTGAAGCAACACTTACATATCCGATAGTGTTGGGGCTTGAAGAAACACTTACATATCCGATAGTGCTGTGGCTTGAAGCAACACTTACATATCCGATAGTGTTGGGGCTTGAATCAACACTTACATATCTGCTAGTGTTGGGGCTTGAAGACACATTTACATATCCGATAGTGTTGGGACTTGAAGCAACACTTACATATCCGATAGTGCTGGGGTTTTAAGCAACACTTACATATCTGATAGTGTTGGGGTTTGAAGCAACACTGACATATTCGATAGTGTTGGGGCTTGAGCAACACTTACATATCCGATAGTGTTGGGACTTGAAGCAACACTTACATATCCGATAGTGCTGGGGCTTCAAGCAACACTTACATATCCGATAGTGCTGGGGCTTGAACCAACACTTACATATCCGATAGTGCTGGGGCTTGAAGCAACTCTTACATATCTGATAGTGCTGGGGCTTGAAGCAACACTTACATATGTGATAGTGCTGGGGCTTGAAGCAACACTTACATACACGATAGTGCTGGGGCTTGAAGAAACACTTACATATCTGATAGTGCTGGGGCTTGAAGCAACACTTAGATATCCGCTCGTGCTGTAGCTTGAAGCAGCACTTACATATCCGATAGTGCTGGGGCTTGAAGCAACACTTACATATCCGATAGTTCTGGGGCTTGAAGCAGCACTTGCATATCCGATAGTGCTTGGGCTTGAAGCAGCACTTACATATCCGAGCGTGCTGGGACTTGAAGCAGCACTTACATATCCGATAGTGCTGGGGCTTGAAGCAGCACTTACATATCTGATAGTGTTGGGACTTGAAGCAACATTTATATATCCGATAGTGCAGGGGCTTGAAGCAGCACTTACATATCCGATAGTACTGGGGCTTGAGGCAGCACTTACATATCCGATAGTGCTGGGGCTTGATGCAGCACTTACATATCTGATAGTGTTGGGGCTTAAAGCAACACTTACATATCCGATAGTGCTGGGGCTTGAAGCAACACTTACATATCTGATAGTGTTAGGGCTTGAAGCAACACTTACATATCCGATAGTGTTGGGGCTTGAAGCAACACTTACATATCCGATAGTGTTGGGGCTTGAAACAACACTTACAGATACGATAGTGTTGGGTTTTGAAGCAGCACTTACATATCTGATAGTGCTGGGGCTTGAAGCTTCACTTACATATCCGATAGTGTTGGGGCTTGAAGCAACACTTACATATCCGATAGTGCTGGGGGTTGAAGTGCACTTACATTTCCGATAGTGTTGGGGCTTGAAGCAACACTTACATATCTGATAGTGTTGGGGCTTGAAGCAACACTTACTTAGCCGATAGTGTTGGGGCTTGAAGCAACACTTACATATCTGATAGTGTTGGGGCTTGAAGCAACACTTACATATCCGATAGTGTTGGGGCTTGAAGAAACACTTACATATCCGATAGTGCTGGGGCTTGAAGCAACACTTACGTATCCGATAGTGTTGGGGCTTGAAGCAACACTTACATATCTGCTAGTGTTGGGGCTTGAAGCCACATTTACATATCCGATAGTGTTGGGACTTGAAGCAACACTTACATATCCGATAGTGCTGGGGTTTTAAGCAACACTTACATATCTGATAGTGTTGGGGTTTGAAGCAACACTGACATATTCGATAGTGTTGGGGCTTGAGCAACACTTACATATCCGATAGTGTTGGGACTTGAAGCAACCATTACATATCTGATAGTGTTGGGGCTTGAAGCAACACTTACATATTCGATAGGGTTGGGTCTTGAAGCAACACTTACATATCCGATAGTGTTGGGGCTTGAAGCAGCACTTACATATCCGATAGTGTTGGGGCTTAAAGCAACACTTACATATCCGATAGTGCTGGGGCTTGAAGCAACACTTACATATCTGATAGTGTTAGGGCTTGAAGCAACACTTACATATCCGATAGTGTTGGGGCTTGAAGCAACACTTACATATCCGATAGTGTTGGGGCTTGAAGCAACACTTACAGATACGATAGTGTTGGGTTTTGAAGCAGCACTTACATATCTGATAGTGCTGGGGCTTGAAGCTTCACTTACATATCCGATAGTGTTGGGGCTTGAAGCAACACTTACATATCCGATAGTGCTGGGGGTTAAAGTGCACTTACATATCCGATAGTGTTGTGGCTTGAAGCAACACTTACATATCTGATAGTGTTGGGGCTTGAAGCAACACTTACTTAGCCGATAGTGTTGGGGCTTGAAGCAACACTTACATATCTGATAGTGTTGGGGCTTGAAGCAACACTTACATATCCGATAGTGTTGGGGCTTGAAGAAACACTTACATATCCGATAGTGCTGGGGTTTTAAGCAACACTTACATATCTGATAGTGTTGGGGTTTGAAGCAACACTGACATATTCGATAGTGTTGGGGCTTGAGCAACACTTACATATCCGATAGTGTTGGGACTTGAAGCAACACTTACATATCCGATAGTGTTGGGGCTTGAAGCAACACTAACATATCCGATAGTGTTGGGGCTTGAAGCAACACTTACATATCCGATAGTGCTGGGGCTTGAAGCAACACTTAAATGTCTGATAGTGTTGGTGCTTGAAGCAGCACTTACATATCCGATAGTGCTGGGGTTGAAGCAACACTTACATATCCGATAGTGCTGGGGCTTGAAGCAACACTTACATATCCGATAGTGTTGGGGCTTGAAGCAACACTTACATATCCAATAGTGTCGGGGCTTGAAGCAACACTTACATATCCGATAATGCTGGGGCTTGAAGCAACACTTACATATCCGACAGTGCTGGGGCTTGAAGCAACACTTACATAACTGATAGTGCTGGGGCTTGAAGCAACACTTACATATCCGATAGGGTTGGGGCTTGAAGCAGCACTTACATATCCGATAGTGCTGGGGTTTGAAGCAACACTTACATATCTGATAGTGTTGGGGCTTGAAGCAACACTTACATATTCGATAGGGTTGGGTCTTGAAGCAACACTTACATATCTGATAGTGCTGGGGCTTGAAGCAACACTTACATATCCGATAGGGCTGGGGCTTGAAGCAACACTTACCTATCCGATAGTGCTGGGGCTTGAAGCAACACTTACATAACCGCTACTGCTGGAGCTTGAAGCAACAGTTACATATCCGCTAGTGCTGGAGCTTCAAGCAACACTTACTTATCCGATAGTGCTGGGGCTTGAAGCAACACTTACATATCCGATAGTGCTGGGGCTTGAAGCAACACTTCCATATCTGATAGTGCTGGGGCTTGAAGCAACACTTACATATCTGATAGTGCTGGGGCTTGAAGCAACACTTACATATCCAATCGTGCTGGGGTTTGAAGCAACACTTACATATCCGATAGTGTTTGTGCTTGAAGCAACACTTCCATATCTGATAGTGCTGGGGCTTGAAGCAACACTTACATATCCGATAGTGTTGGGACTTGAAGCAGCACTTACATATCCGATAGTGTTGGGACTTGAAGCAGCACTTGCATATCCGATAGTGTTGGGACTTGAAGGAGCACTTACATATCCGATAGTGTTGGGGCTTGAAGCAACACTTACATATCCGATAGTGTTGGGGCTTGAAGCAACACTTACATATCCGATAGTGCTGGGGCTTGAAGCAACACTTACATATCTGATTGTGCTGGGGCTTGAAGCTTCACTTACATATCCGATAGTGTTGGGGCTTGAAGCAACGCTTACATATCCGATAGTGCTGGGGGTTGAAGTGCACTTACATATCCGCTAGTGCTGGAGCTTGAAGCAACACTTACATATCCGCTAGTGCTGGAGCTTCAAGCAACACTTACATATCCGATAATGCTGGGGCTTGAAGCAACTCTTACATATCTGATAGTGCTGGGGCTTGAAGCAACACTTACATATACGATAGTGCTGGGGCTTGAAGCAACAGTTACATATCTGATAGTGCTGGGGCTTGAAGCAACACTTAGATATCCGATAGTGCTGGGGCTTGAAGCAACACTTATATATCCGATAGTGCTGGGGCTTGAAGCAACACTTACATATCCGATAGTGCTGGGGCTTGAAGCAACACTTATATATCCGATAGTGCTGGGGCTTGAAGCAACACTTATATATCCGATAGTGCTGGGGCTTGAAGCAACACTTCCATATCCGATAGTGCTGGGGCTTGAAGCATCACTTATATATCCGATAGTGCTGGGGCTTGAAGCAACACTTACATATCCGATAGTGCTGGGGCTTGAAGCAACACTTATATATCCGATAGTGCTGGGGCTTGAAGCAACACTTATATATCCGATAGTGCTGGGGCTTGAAGCAACACTTAAATGTCCGATAGTGTTGGTGCTTGAAGCAGCACTTACATATCCGATAGTGCTGGGGTTGAAGCAACACTTACATATCCGATAGTGCTGGGGCTTGAAGCAACACTTACATATCCGATAGTGCTGGGGCTTGAAGCAACACTTACATATCCAATAGTGTCGGGGCTTGAAGCAACACTTACATATCCGATAATGCTGGGGCTTGAAGCAACACTTACATATCCGACAGTGCTGGGGCTTGAAGCAACACTTACATAACTGATAGTGCTGGGGCTTGAAGCAACACTTACATATCCGATAGGGTTGGGGCTTGAAGCAGCACTTACATATCCGATAGTGCTGGGGTTTGAAGCAACACTTACATATCTGAGAGTGTTGGGGCTTGAAGCAACACTTACATATTCGATAGGGTTGGGTCTTGAAGCAACACTTACATATCCGATAGTGTTGGGGCTTGAAGCAACACTTACATATCCGATAGTGCTGGGGCTTGAAGCAACACTTACATATCCGATAGTGCTGGGCTTTGAAGCAACACTTACATATCTGATAGTGTTGGGGCTTGAAGCAACACTTACATATTCGATAGGGTTGGGCCTTGAAGCAGCACTTACATATCCGATAGTGTTGGGGCTTGAATCACCACTTACATATGCGATAGTGTTTGTGCTTGAAGCAACACTTACATATCTGATAGTGCTGGGGCTTGAAGCAACACTTACATATCCGATAGGGCTGGGGCTTGAAGCAACACTTACCTATCCGATAGTGCTGGGGCTTGAAGCAACACTTACATAACCGCTACTGCTGGAGCTTGAAGCAACAGTTACATATCCGAAAGTGCTGGAGCTTCAAGCAACACTTACATATCCGATAGTGCTGGGGCTTGAAGCAACACTTACATATCTGATAGTGCTGGGGCTTGAAGCAACACTTACATATCCAATCGTGCTGGGGTTTGAAGCAACACTTACATATCCGATAGTGTTTGTGCTTGAAGCAACACTTCCATATCTGATAGTGCTGGGGCTTGAAGCAACACTTACATATCCGATAGTGTTGGGACTTGAAGCAGCACTTACATATCCGATAGTGTTGGGACTTGAAGCAGCACTTGCATATCCGATAGTGTTGGGACTTGAAGGAGCACTTACATATCCGATAGTGTTGGGGCTTGAAGCAACACTTACATATCCGATAGTGTTGGGGCTTGAAGCAACACTTACATATCCGATAGTGCTGGGGCTTGAAGCAACACTTACATATCTGATAGTGCTGGGGCTTGAAGCTTCACTTACATATCCGATAGTGTTGGGGCTTGAAGCAACACTTACATATCCGATAGTGCTGGGGGTTGAAGTGCACTTACATATCCGCTAGTGCTGGAGCTTGAAGCAACACTTACATATCCGCTAGTGCTGGAGCTTCAAGCAACACTTACATATCCGATAATGCTGGGGCTTGAAGCAACACTTACATATCTGATAGTGCTGGGGCTTGAAGCAACACTTACATATACGATAGTGCTGGGGCTTGAAGCAACACTTACATATCTGATAGTGCTGGGGCTTGAAGCAACACTTAGATATCCGATAGTGCTGGGGCTTGAAGCAACACTTATATATCCGATAGTGCTGGGGCTTGAAGCAACACTTACATATCCGATAGTGCTGGGGCTTGAAGCAACACTTATATATCCGATAGTGCTGGGGCTTGAAGCAACACTTATATATCCGATAGTGCTGGGGCTTGAAGCAACACTTACATATCCGATAGTGCTGGGGCTTGAAGCAACACTTATATATCCGATAGTGCTGGGGCTTGAAGCAACACTTACATATCCGATAGTGCTGGGGCTTGAAGCAACACTTATATATCCGATAGTGCTGGGGCTTGAAGCAACACTTATATATCCGATAGTGCTGGGGCTTGAAGCAACACTTACATATCCGATAGTGCTGGGGCTTGAAGCAACACTTATATATCCGATAGTGCTGGGGCTTGAAGCAACACTTACATATCCGCTAGTGCTGGAGCTTGAAGCAACACTTACATATCCGATAGTGCTGGGGCTTGAAGCAACACTTATATATCCGATAGTGCTGGGGCTTGAAGCAACACTTACATATCCGCTAGTGCTGGAGCTAGAAGCAACACTTACATATCCGATAGTGCTGGGGCTTGAAGCAGCACTTACATATCCGATAGTGCTGGGGCTTGAAGCAGCACTTACATATCCGATAGTGCTGGGGCTTGAAGCAACACTTACATATCCGATAGTGCTGGAGCTTGAAGCAACACTTACATATCCGATAGTGCTGGGGCTTGAAGCAAAACTTACATATCCGATAGTGCTGGGGCTTGAAGCAACACTTTCATATCCGATAGTGCTGGGGCTTGAAGCAACACTTACATATCCGATAGTGCTGGGGCTTCAAGCAACACTTACATATCCGATAGTGCTGGGGCTTGAAGCAACTCTTACATATCCGATAGTGCTGGGGCTTGAAGCAACACTTACATATCCGATAGTGCTGGGGCTTGAAACAACTCTTACATATCCGATAGTGCTGGGGCTTGAAGCAACACTTACATATCCAATCGTGCTGGGGTTTGAAGCAACACTTACATATCCGCTAGTGCTGGAGCTTGAAGCAACACTTACATATCCGATAGTGCTGGGGCTTGAAGCAACTCTTACATATCCGACAGTGTTGGGGCTTGAAGCAACACTTACATATCTGATAGTGCTGGGGCTTGAAGCATCACTTACATATACGATAGTGCTGGGGCTTGAAGCAAAACTTACATATCTAATAGAGCTGGGGCTTGAAGCAACACTTAGACATCCGCTAGTGCTGGAGCTTGAAGCAGCACTTACATATCCGATAGTGCTGGGGCTTGAAGCAACACTTACATATCCGATAGTGCTGGGTCTTGAAGCAGCACTTACATATCCGATAGTGCTGGGGCTTGAAGCAACACTTGCATATCCGATAGTGCTGGGGCTTGAAGCAACACTTACATATCTGATAGTGCTGGGGCTTGAAGCAGCACTTACATATCTGATAGTGTTGGGGCTTGAAGCAACACTTACATATCCGATAGTGTTGGGGCTTGAAGCAACACTTACATATTCGATAGTGTTGGGGCTTGAAGCAACACTTACATATCCGATAGTGTTGGGGCTTGAAGCAACACTTACATATCCGATAGTGTTGGGGCTTGAAGCAACACTTACATATTCGATAGTGCTGGGGCTTGAAGCAACACTTACATATCTGATAGTGCTGGGGCTTGAAGCAGCACTTTCATATCTGATAGTGTTGGGGCTTGAAGCAACACTTACATATCCGATAGTGTTGGGACTTGAAGCAACACTTACATATCCGATAGTGTTGGGGCTTGAAGTGCACTTACATATCCGATAGTGCTGGCGCTTGAAGCAACACTGACATATACGATAGTGTTGGGGCTTGAAGCAACACTTACATATCCGATAGTGTTGGGGCTTGAAGCAACACTTACATATCCGATAGTGTTGGGGCTTGAAGCAGCACTTACATATCCGATAGTGCTGGGGCTTGAAGCAGCACTTACATATCCGATAGTGTTGGGGCTTGAAGCAACACTTACATATCCGATCGTGCTGGGGCTTGAAGCAACTCTTACATATCTGATAGTGCTGGGGCTTGAAGCATCACTTACATATCCGATAGTGCTGGGACTTGAAGCAGCACTTACATATCCGATAGTGCTGGGGCTTGAAGCAGCACTTACATATCTGATAGTGTTGGGACTTGAAGCAACACTTATATATCCGATAGTGCTGGGGCTTGAAGCAGCACTTACATATCCGATAGTGCTGGGGCTTGAAGCAGCACTTACATATCCGATAGTGCTGGGGCTTGAAGCAGCACTTACATATCTGATAGTGTTGGGGCTTGAAGCAACACTTACATATCCGATAGTGCTGGGGCTTGAAGCAACACTTACATATCTGATAGTGTTAGGGCTTGAAGCAACACTTACATATCCGATAGTGTTGGGGCTTGAAGCAACACTTACATATCCGATAGTGTTGGGGCTTGAAGCAACACTTACACATCCGAAAGTGTTGGGGCTTGAAGCAACACTTACATATCCGACAGTGTTGGGGCTTGAAGCAACACTTACATATCCGATAGTGCTGGGGCTTGAAGCAACACTTACATATCCGCGAGTGCTGGAGCGTGAAGCAACACTTACTTATCCGCTAGTGCTGGAGCTTCAAGCAACAATTACATATCCGATAGTGCTGGCGCTTGAAGCAACTCTTACATATCTGATAGTGCTGGTGCTTGAAGCAACACTTACATATCTGATAGTGCTGGGGCTTGAAGCAACACTTACATATCCAATCGTGCTGGGGTTTGAAGCAACACTTACATATCCGATAGTGCTGGAGCTTGAAGCAACACTTACATATCCGATAGTGCTGGGGCTTGAAGCAACTCTTACATATCCGACAGTGTTGGGGCTTGAAACAACACTTACATATCTGATAGTGCTGGGGCTTGAAGCATCACTTACATATACGATAGTGCTGGGGCTTGAAGCAACACTTACATATCTAATAGTGCTGGGGCTTGTAGCAACACTTAGATATCCGCTAGTGCTGGAGCTTGAAGCAGCACTTACATATCCGATAGTGCTGGGGCTTGATGCAACACTTACATATCCGATAGTGCTGGGTCTTGAAGCAGCACTTACATATCCGATAGTGCTGGGGCTTGAAGCAACACTTGCATATCCGATAGTGCTGGGGCTTGAAGCAACACTTACATATCTGATAGTGCTGGGGCTTGAAGCAGCACTTACATATCTGATAGTGTTGGGGCTTGAAGCAACACTTACATATCCGATAGTGTTGGGGCTTGAAGCAACACTTACATATTCGATAGTGTTGGGGCTTGAAGCAACACTTACATATCCGATAGTGTTGGGGCTTGAAGCAACACTTACATGTCCGATAGTGTTGGGGCTTGAAGCAACACTTACATATTCGATAGTGCTGGGGCTTGAAGCAACACTTACATATCTGATAGTGCTGGGGCTTGAAGCAGCACTTTCATATCTGATAGTGTTGGGGCTTGAAGCAGCACTTACATATCCGATAGTGTTGGGGCTTGAAGCAGCACTTACATATCCGATAATGTTGGGGCTTGAAGCAACACTTACATATCCGATAGTGTTGGGACTTGAAACAACACTTACATATCCGATAGTGTTGGGGCTTGAAGTGCACTTACATATCCGATAGTGCTGGCGCTTGAAGCAACACTGACATATACGATAGTGTTGGGGCTTGAAGCAACACTTACATATCCGATAGTGTTGGGGCTTGAAGCAACACTTACATATCCGATAGTGTTGGGGCTTGAAGCAGCACTTACATATCCGATAGTGCTGGAGCTTGAAGCAGCACTTACATATCCGATAGTGTTGGGGCTTGAATCAACACTTACATATCCGATCGTGCTGGGGCTTGAAGCAACTCTTACATATCTGATAGTGCTGGGGCTTGAAGCATCACTTACATATCCGATAGTGCTGGGACTTGAAGCAGCACTTACATATCCGATAGTGCTGGGGCTTGAAGCAGCACTTACATATCTGATAGTGTTGGGACTTGAAGCAACACTTATATATCCGATAGTGCTGGGGCTTGAAGCAGCACTTACATATCCGATAGTGCTGGGGCTTGAAGCAGCACTTACATATCTGATAGTGTTGGGGCTTGAAGCAACACTTACATATCCGATAGTGCTGGGGCTTGACGCAACACTAACATATCTGATAGTGTTAGGGCTTGAAGCAACACTTACATATCCGATAGTGTTGGGGCTTGAAGCAACACTTACATATCCGATAGTGTTGGGGCTTCAAGCAACACTTACATATCCGAAAGTGTTGGGGCTTGAAGCAAAACTTACAGAACCGATAGTGTTGGGGTTTGAAGGAACACTTACATTTCCGATAGTGTTGGGGCTTGAAGCAACACTTACATATCCGACAGTGTTGGGGCTTGAAGCAACACTTACATATCCGATAGTGCTGGGGCTTGAAGCAACACTTCCATATCCGCGAGTGCTGGAGCGTGAAGCAACACTTACTTATCCGCTAGTGCTGGAGCTTCAAGCAACAATTACATATCCGATAGTGCTGGCGCTTGAAGCAACACTTACATATCCGATAGTGCTGGGGCTTGAAGCAACACTTACATATCTGATAGTGCTGGGGCTTGAAGCAACACTTACATATCCAATCGTGCTGGGGTTTGAAGCAACACTTACATATCCGCTAATGCTGGAGCTTGAAGCAACACTTACATATCCGATAGTGCTGGCGCTTGAAGCAACTCTTACATATCTGATAGTGCTGGTGCTTGAAGCAACACTTACATATCTGATAGTGCTGGGGCTTGAAGCAACACTTACATATCCAATCGTGCTGGGGTTTGAAGCAACACTTAAATATCCGCTAGTGCTGGAGCTTGAAGCAACACTTACATATCCGATAGTGCTGGGGCTTGAAGCAACTCTTACATATCCGACAGTGTTGGGGCTTGAAGCAACACTTACATATCTGATAGTGCTGGGGCTTGAAGCATCACTTACATATACGATAGTGCTGGGGCTTGAAGCAACACTTACATATCTAATAGTGCTGGGGCTTGAAGCAACACTTAGATATCCGCTAGTGCTCGAGCTTGAAGGAGCACTTACATATCCGATAGTGCTGGGGCTTGAAGCAACACTTACATATCCGATAGTGCTGGGTCTTGAAGCAGCACTTACATATCCGATAGTGCTGGGGCATGAAGCAACACTTGCATATCCGATAGTGCTGGGGCTTGAAGCAACACTTACATGTCTGATAGTGCTGGGGCTTGAAGCAGCACTTACATATCTGATAGTGTTGGAGCTTGAAGCAACACTTACATATCCGATAGTGTTGGGGCTTGAAGCAGCACTTACATATCCGATAGTGTTGGGGCTTGAAGCAACACTTACATATCCGATAGTGTTGGGGCTTGAAGCAGCACTTATATATCCGATAGTGTTGGGGTTTGAAGCAGCATTAAATATCCGATAGTGTTGGGGCTTGAAGCAACACTTACATATCCGATAGTGTTGGGCCTTGAAGCAACACTTACATATCCGATAGTGTTGGGGCTTGAAGCAGCACTTACATATCTGATAGTGTTGGGGCTTGAAGCAGCACTTACATATCCGATAGTGTTGGGGCTTGAAGCAGCACTTACATATCCGATAGTGCTGGGGCTTGAAGCAACACTTACATATCTGATAGTGTTGGGGCTTGAAGCAGCACTTACATATCCGATAGTGTTGGAGCTAGAAGCAGCACTTACATATCCGATAGTGTTGGGGCTTGAAGCAACACTTACATATTCGATAGTGTTGGGGCTTGAAGCAACACTTACATATCCGATAGTGTTGGGGCTTGAAGCAACACTTACATATCCGATAGTGTTGGGGCTTGAAGCAACACTTACATATTCGATAGTGCTGGGGCTTGAAGCAACACTTACATATCTGATAGTGCTGGGGCTTGAAGCAGCACTTTCATATCTGATAGTGTTGGGGCTTGAAGCAACACTTACATATCCGATAGTGTTGGGGCTTGAAGCAACACTTACATATCCGATAATGTTGGGGCTTGAAGCAACACTTACATATCCGATAGTGTTGGGACTTGAAGGAGCACTTACATATCCGATAGTGTTGGGGCTTGAAGCAACACTTACATATCCGATAGTGATGGGGCTTGAAGCAACACTTACATATCCGATAGTGCTGGGGCGTGAAGCAACACTTACATATCCGATAGTGTTGGGGCTTGAAGCAACACTTACATATCCGATAGTGCTGGGGCTTGAAGCAACACTTACATATCTGATAGTGTTGGGACTTGAAGCAGCATTTACATATCCGATAGTGTTGGGGCTTGAAGCAGCATTTACATATCCGATAGTGTTGGAGCTTGAAGCAGCACTTACATATCCGATAGTGTTGGGGCTTGAAGCAACACTTACATATTCGATAGTGTTGGGGCTTGAAGCAACACTTACATATCCGATAGTGTTGGGGCTTGAAGCAACACTTACATATCCGATAGTGTTGGGGCTTGAAGCAACACTTACATATTCGATAGTGCTGGGGCTTGAAGCAACACTTACATATCTGATAGTGCTAGGGCTTGAAGCAGCACTTTCATATCTGATAGTGTTGGGGCTTGAAGCAACACTTACATATCCGATAGTGTTGGGGCTTGAAGCAACACTTACATATCCGATAATGTTGGGGCTTGAAGCAACACTTACATATCCGATAGTGTTGGGACTTGAAGGAGCACTTACATATCCGATAGTGTTGGGGCTTGAAGCAACACTTACATATCCGATAGTGATGGGGCTTGAAGCAACACTTACATATCCGATAGTGCTGGGGCGTGAAGCAACACTTACATATCCGATAGTGTTGGGGCTTGAAGCAACACTTACATATCCGATAGTGCTGGGGCTTGAAGCAACACTTACATATCTGATAGTGTTGGGACTTGAAGCAGCATTTACATATCCGATAGTGTTGGGGCTTGAAGCAGCATTTACATATCCGATAGTGCTGGGGCTTGAAGCAAAACTTACATGTCCGATAGTGCTGGGGTTTGAGGCAAAACTTACATATCCGATAGTGTTGGGGCTTGAAGCAACACTTACATATCCGATAGTGCTGGGGCTTGAAGCAACACTTACATATCCGATAGTGTTGAGGCTTGAAGCAGCACTTACATATCCGATAGTGTTGGGGCTTGAAACAACACTTACATATCCGATAGTGCTGGGGCTTGAAGTGCACTGACATATCCGATAGTGTTGGGGCTTGAAGTGCACTTACATATCCGATAGTGCTGGGGCTTGAAGCAGCACTTACATATCCGACAGTGTTGGGGCTTGAAGCAGCACTTACATATCCGATAGTGCTGGGGCTTGAAGCAGCACTTACATATCCGATAGTGATGGGGCTTGAAGCAACACTTACATATCCGATAGTGTTTTGGCTTGAAGCAACACTTACATATCCGATAGTGCTGGGGCTTGAAGTGCACTTACATATCCGAGAGTGTTGGGGCTTGAAGTGCACTTCCATATCCGATCGTGTTGTGGCTTGAAGTGCACTTACATATCCGATAGTGTTGGGGCTTGAAGCAACACTTACGTATTCGATAGTGCTGGGGTTTGAAGCAACACTTACATATCCGATAGTTTTGTGGCTTGAAGCAGCACTTACATATCCGATAGTGTTTGGGCTTGAAGCAACACTTACATATCCGATAGTGTCGGGGCTTGAAGCAACACTTACATATCCGATAGTGCTGGGGCTTGAAGCAACACTTACATATCCGATAGTGTTGGGGCTTGAAGCAACACTTACGTATCCGATAGTGTTGGGGCTTGAAGCAGCACTTACATATCCGATAGTGTTGGGGCTTGAAGCAGCACTTACATATCCGATAGTGTTGGGGCTTGAAGCAACACTTACATATCCGATAGTGTTGGGGCTTGAAGCAACACTTACATATCCGATGGTGCTGGGGCTTGAAGCAACACTTACATATCTGATTGTGCTGGGGCTTGAAGCAGCACTTACATATCTGATAGTGTTGGGGTTTGAAGCAACACTTACATATCCGATAGTGTTGGGGCTTGAAGCAACACTTACATATCCGATAGTGTTGGGGCTTGAAGCAGCACGTACAAATCCGATAGTGCTGGGGCTTGAAGCAACACTTACATATCCGATAGTGTTGGGACTTGAAGGAGCACTTACATGTCCGATAGTGTTGGGGCTTGAAGCAACACTTACATATCCGATAGTGTTGGGGCTTGAAGCAGCACTTACATATCCGATAGTGTTGGGGCTTGAAGCAGCACTTACATATCCGATAGTGCTGGGGCTTGAAGCAACACTTACATATCCGATAGTGTTGGGGCTTGAAGCATCACTTACATATCTGAATGTGCTGGGGCTTGAAGCAACACTTACATATCCGATAGTGTTGGGGCTTGAAGCAACACTTACATATTCGATAGTGTTGGGGCTTGAAGCAACCCTTACATATCCGATAGTGCTGGGGCTTGAAGCAACACTTACATATCCGATAGTGTTGGGGCTTGAAGCAACACTTACATATTCGATAGTGCTGGGTCTTGAAGCAACACTTACATATCTGATAGTGCTGGGGCTTGAAGCAGCACTTTCATATCTGATAGTGTTGGGGCTTGAAGCAACACTTACATATCCGATAGTGTTGGGGCTTGAAGCAGCACTTACATATCCGATAGTCTTGGGGCTTGAAGGAACACTTACATATCCGATAGTGTTGGGACTTGAAGGAGCACTTACATATCCGATAGTGTTGGGGCTTGAAGCAACACTTACATATCCGATAGTGATGGGGCTTGAAGCAACACTTACATATCCGATAGTGCTGGGGCGTGAAGCAACACTTACATATCTGAAAGTGTTGGGGCTTGAAGCAACACTTACATATCCGATAGTGTTGGGGCTTGAAGCAACACTTACATATCCGATAGTGCTGGGGCTTGAAGCAACACTTACATATCTGATAGTGTTGGGACTTGAAGCAGCACTTACATATCCGATAGTGTTGGGGCTTGAAGCAACACTTACATATCCGATAGTGCTGGGGCTTGAAGCAAAACTTACATGTCCGATAGTGCTGGGGCTTGAGGCAAAACTTACATATCCGATAGTGTTGGGGCTTGAAGCAACACTTACCTATCCGATAGTGCTGGGGCTTGAAGCAACACTTACATATCCGATAGTGTTGAGGCTTGAAGCAGCACTTACATATCCGATAGTGTTGGGGCTTGAAACAACACTTACATATCCGATAGTGCTGGGGCTTGAAGCAACACTTACATATCTGATGGTGCTGCGGCTTGAAGCAACACTTACATATCCGATAGTGCTGGGCTTGAAGTGCACTGACATATCCGATAGTGTTGGGGCTTGAAGTGCACTTACATATCCGATAGTGCTGGGGCTTGAAGCAGCACTTACATATCCGATAGTGCTGGGGCTTGAAGCAGCACTTACATATCCGATAGTGCTGGGGCTTGAAGCAACACTTACATATCCGATAGTGCTGGGGCTTGAAGTGCACTTACATATCCGATAGTGTTGGGGCTTGAAGTGCACTTCCATATCCGATAGTGTTGGGGTTTGAAGTGCACTTACATATCCGATAGTGTTGGTGCTTGAAGCAACACTTACATATTCGATAGTGCTGGGGCTTGAAGCAACACTTACATATCCGATAGTTTTGGGGCTTGAAGCAGCACTTACATATCCGATAGTGCTGGGGCTTGAAGCAGCACTTACATATCCGATAGTGTTGGGGCTTGAAGCAGCACTTACATATCCGATAGTGTTGGGGCTTGAAGTGCACTTACATATCCGATAGTGTTGGGGCTTGAAGCAACACTTACATATTCGATAGTGCTGGGGCTTGAAGCAACACTTACATATCCGATGGTGCTGGGGCTTGAAGCAACACTTACATATCTGATTGTGCTGGGGCTTGAAGCAGCACTTACATATCTGATAGTGTTGGGGCTTGAAGCAACACTTACATATCCGATAGTGTTGGGGCTTGAAGCAACACTTACATATCCGATAGTGCTGGGGCTTGAAGCAACACTTACATATCCGATAGTGCTGGGGCTTGAAGCAAACCTTACATTTCCGATAGTGTTGGGCCTTGAAGCAGCACTTACATATCCGATAGTGTTGGGACTTGAAGGAGCACTTACATATCCGATAGTGTTGGGGCTTGAAGCAACACTTACATATCCGATAGTGTTGGGGCTTGAAGCAACACTTACATATCCGATAGTGCTGGTGCTTGAAATAACACTTACATATCTGATAGTGTTGGGGCTTGAAGCAACACTTACATATCCGATAGTGTTGGGGCTTGAAGCAACACTTACATATCCGATAGTGTTGGGGCTTGAAGCAACACTTACATATTCGATAGTGCTGGGGCTTGAAGCAACACTTACATATCTGATAGTGCTGGGGCTTGAAGCAGCACTTTCATATCTGATAGTGTTGGGGCTTGAAGCAACACTTACATATGAGATAGTGTTGGGGCTTGAAGCAGCACTTACATATCCGATAGTGTTGGGGCTTGAAGCAACACTTACATATCCGATAGTGTTGGGACTTGAAGGAGCACTTACATATCCGATAGTGTTCGGGCTTGAAGCAACACTTACATATCCGATAGTGATGGGGCTTGAAGCAACACTTACATATCCGATAGTGCTGGGGCTTGAAGCAACACTTACATATCTGATAGTGTTGGGACTTGAAGCAGCACTTACATATCCGACAGTGTTGGGGCTTGAAGCAGCACTTACATATTCGATAGTGCTGGGGCTTGAAGCAAAACTTACATATCCGATAGTGCTGGGGCTTGAGGCAAAACTTACATATCCGATAGTGCTGGGGCTTGAAGTGCACTGACATATCCGATAGTGTTGGGGCTTGAAGTGCACTTACATATCCGATAGTGCTGGGGCTTGAAGCAGCACTTACATATCCGATAGTGTTGGGGCTTGAAGCAGCACTTACATATCCGATAGTGCTGGGGCTTGAAGCAGCACTTACATATCCGATAGTGCTGGGGCTTGAAGCAACAATTACATATCCGATAGTGCTGGGGTTTGAAGTGCACTTACATATCCGATAGTGTTGGGGCTTGAAGTGCACTTCCATATCCGATAGTGTTGTGGCTTGAAGTGCACTTACATATCCGATAGTGTTGGGGCTTGAAGCAACACTTACGTATTCGATAGTGCTGGGGCTTGAAGCAACACTTACATATCCGATAGTTTTGGGGCTTGAAGCAGCACTTACATATCCGATAGTGTTGGGGCTTGAAGCAACACTTACATATCCGATAGTGTCGGGGCTTGAAGCAACACTTACATATCCGATAGTGCTGGGGCTTGAAGCAACACTTACATATCCGATAGTGTTGGGGCTTGAAGCAACACTTACGTATCCGATAGTGTTGGGGCTTGAAGCAGCACTTACATATCCGATAGTGTTGGGGCTTGAAGCAGCACTTACATATCCGATAGTGTTGGGGCTTGAAGCAGCACTTACATATCCGATAGTGTTGGGGCTTGAAGCAGCACTTACATATCCGATAGTGTTGGGGCTTGAAGTGCACTTACATATCCGATAGTGTTGGGGCTTGAAGCAACACTTACATATTCGATAGTGCTGGGGCTTGAAGCAACACTTACATATCCGATGGTGCTGGGGCTTGAAGCAACACTTACATATCTGATTGTGCTGGGGCTTGAAGCAGCACTTACATATCTGATAGTGTTGGGGCTTGAAGCAACACTTACATATCCGATAGTGTTGGGGCTTGAAGCAACACTTACATATTCGATAGTGTTGGGGCTTGAAGCAACACTTACATATCCGACAGTGCTGGGGCTTGAAGCAACACTTACATTTCCGATAGTGTTGGGCCTTGAAGCAGCACTTACATATCCGATAGTGTTGGGACTTGAAGGAGCACTTACATATCCGATAGTGTTGGGGCTTGAAGCAACACTTACATATCCGATAGTGTTGGGGCTTGAAGCAACACTTACATATCCGATAGTGCTGGTGCTTGAAATAACACTTACATATCTGATAGTGTTGGGGCTTGAAGCAACACTTACATATCCGACAGTGTTGGGGCTTGAAGCAACACTTACATATCCGATAGTGTTGGGGCTTGAAGCAACACTTACATATTCGATAGTGCTGGGGCTTGAAGCAACACTTACATATCTGATAGTGCTGGGGCTTGAAGCAGCACTTTCATATCTGAGAGTGTTGGGGCTTGAAGCAACACTTACATATCAGATAGTGTTGGGGCTTGAAGCAGCACTTACATATCCGATAGTGTTGGGGCTTGAAGCAACACTTACATATCCGATAGTGTTGGGACTTGAAGGAGCACGTACATATCCGATAGTGTTCGGGCTTGAAGCAACACTTACATATCCGATAGTGATGGGGCTTGAAGCAACACTTACATATCCGATAGTGCTGGGGCTTGAAGCAACACTTACATATCTGATAGTGTTGGGACTTGAAGCAGCACTTACATATCCGACAGTGTTGGGGCTTGAAGCAGCACTTACATATCCGATAGTGCTGGGGCTTGAAGCAAATGTTACATATCCGATAGTGCTGGGGCTTGAGGCAAAACTTACATATCCGATAGTGTTGGGGCTTGAAGCAACACTTACATATCCGATAGTGTTGGGGCTTGAAGCAACACTTACATATCCGATAGTGCTGGGGCTTGAAGCAGCACTTACATATCCGATCGTGTTGGGGCTTGAAACAACACTTACATATCCGATAGTGCTGGGGCTTGAAGCAAAACTTACATATCCGATAGTGCTGGGGCTTGAAGTGCACTTACATATCCGATAGTGTTGGGGCTTGAAGTGCACTTACATATCCGATAGTGCTGGGGCTTGAAGCAGCACTTACATATCCGATAGTGTTGGGGCTTGAAGTGCACTTACATATCCGATAGTGCTGGGGCTTGAAGCAGCACTTACATATCCGATAGTGTTGGGGCTTGAAGCAGCACTTACATATCCGATAGTGCTGGGGCTTGAAGCAGCACTTACATATCCGATAGTGCTGGGGCTTGAAGCAACACTTACATATCCGATAGTGCTGGGGCTTGAAGTGCACTTACATATCCGATAGTGTTGGGGCTTGAAGTGCACTTCCATATCCGATAGTGTTGTGGCTTGAAGTGCACTTACATATCCGATAGTGTTGGGGCTTGAAGCAACACTTACATATCCGATAGTTTTGGGGCTTGAAGCAGCACTTACATATCCGATAGTGTTGGGGCTTGAAGCAACACTTACATATCCGATAGTGTCGGGGCTTGAAGCAACACTTACATATCCGATAGTGCTGGGGCTTGAAGCAACACTTACATATCCGATAGTGTTGGGGCTTGAAGCAACACTTACGTATCCGATAGTGTTGGGGCTTGAAGCAGCACTTACATATCCGATAGTGTTGGTGCTTGAAGCAGCACTTACATATCCGATAGTGTTGGGGCTTGAAGCAATACTTCCATATCCGATAGTGTTGGGGCTTGAAGCAACACTTACATATCCGATAGTGTTGGGGCTTGAAGCAACACTTACATATCCGATGGTGCTGGGGCTTGAAGCAACACTTACATATCTGATAGTGTTGGGGCTTGAAGCAGCACTTACATATCCGATAGTGTTGGGGCTTGAAGCCGCACTTACATATCTGATAGTGTTGGGGCTTGAAGCAACACTTACATATCCGATAGTGTTGGGGCTTGAAGCAACACTTACATATCCGATAGTGTTGGGGCTTGAAGCAGCACGTACAAATCCGATAGTGCTGGGGCTTGAAGCAACACTTACATATCCAATAGTGTTGGGAATTGAAGGAGCACTTACATTTCCGATAGTGTTGGGACTTGAAGCAGCACTTACATATCCGATAGTGTTGGGAATTGAAGGAGCACTTACATATCCGATAGTGTTGGGGCTTGAAGCAACACTTACATATCCGATAGTGTTGGGGCTTGAAGCAACACTTACATATCCGATAATGTTGGGACTTGAAGCAACACTTAAATATACGATAGTGCTGGGGTTTGAAGCAGCACTTACATATCCGATCGTATTGGGGCTAGAAGCAGCACTGACATATCCGAATGTGCTGGGGCTTGAAGCAACACTTACATATCCGATAGTGCTGGGGCTTGAAGCAACACTTACATATCCGATAGTGCTGGGGTTTGAAGCAACACTTACATATCCGATAGTGTTGGGGCTTGAAGCAGCACTTACATATCTGATAGTGTTGGGGCTTGAAGCAGCACTTACATATCCGATAGTGTTGGGGCTTGAAGCAGCACTTACATATCCGATAGTGTTGGGGCTTGAAGCAACACTTACATATCTGAATGTGCTGGGGCTTGAAGCAACACTTACATATCCGATAGTGTTGGGGCTTGAAGCAACACTTACATATCCGATAGTGCTGGGGCTTGAAGCAACACTTACATATCCGATAGTGTTGGGGCTTGAAGCAACACTTACATATTCGATAGTGCTGGGGCTTGAAGCAACACTTACATATCTGATAGTGCTGGGGCTTGAAGCAGCACTTTCATATCTGATAGTGTTGGGGCTTGAAGCAACACTTACATATCCGATAGTGTTGGGGCTTGAAGCAGCACTTACATATCCGATAGTGTTGGGGCTTGAAGCAACACTTACATATCCGATCGTGTTGGGACTTGAAGGAGCACTTACATATCCGATAGTGTTGGGGCTTGAAGCAACACTTACATATCCGATAGTGATGGGGCTTGAAGCAACACTTACATATCCGATAGTGCTGGGGCGTGAAGCAACACTTACATATCTGAAAGTGTTGGGGCTTGAAGCAACACTTACATATCCGATAGTGTTGGGGCTTGAAGCAACACTTACATATCCGATAGTGCTGGGGCTTGAAGCAACACGTACATATCCGATAGTGCTGGGGCTTGAAGTGCACTTACATATCCGATAGTGCTGGGGCTTGAAGCAGCACTTACATATCCGATAGTGTTGGGGCTTGAAGCAGCACTTACATATCCGATAGTGCTGGGGCTTGAAGCAGCACTTACATATCCGATAGTGCTGGGGCGTGAAGCAACACTTACATATCCGATAGTGCTGGGGCTTGAAGTGCACTTACATATCCGATAGTGTTGGGGCTTGAAGTGCACTTCCATATCCGATAGTGTTGTGGCTTGAAGTGCACTTACATATCCGATAGTGTTGGGGCTTGAAGCAACACTTACGTATTCGATAGTGCTGGGGCTTGAAGCAACACTTACATATCCGATAGTTTTGGGGCTTGAAGCAGCACTTACATATCCGATAGTGTTGGGGCTTGAAGCAACACTTACATATCCGATAGTGTCGGGGCTTGAAGCAACACTTACATATCCGATAGTGTTGGGGCTTGAAGCAACACTTACGTATCCGATAGTGTTGGGGCTTGAAGCAGCACTTACATATCCGATAGTGTTGGGGCTTGAAGCAGCACTTACATATCCGATAGTGTTGGGGCTTGAAGCAATACTTACATATCCGATAGTCTTGGGGCTTGAAGCAACACTTACATATCCGATAGTGTTGGGGCTTGAAGCAACACTTACATATCCGATGGTGCTGGGGCTTGAAGCAACACTTACATATCCGATAGTGTTGGGGCTTGAAGCAGCACTTACATATCCGATAGTGTTGGGGCTTGAAGCAATACTTACATATCCGATAGTGTTGGGGCTTGAAGCAACACTTACATATCCGATGGTGCTGGGGCTTGAAGCAACACTTACATATCTGATTGTGCTGGGGCTTGAAGCAGCACTGACATATCTGATAGTGTTGGGGCTTGAAGCAACACTTACATATCCGATAGTGTTGGGGCTTGAAGCAACACTTACATATCCGATAGTGTTGGGGCTTGAAGCAGCACTTACATATCCGATAGTGTTGGGGCTTGAAGCAGCACTTACATATCCGATAGTGCTGGGGCTTGAAGCAACACTTACATATCCGATAGTGTTGGGGCTTGAAGCAGCACTTACATATCCGATAGTGTTGGGGCTTGAAGCAGCACTTACATATCCGATAGTGTTGGGGCTTGAAGCAACACTTACATATCTGAATGTGCTGGGGCTTGAAGCAACACTTACATATCCGATAGTGTTGGGGCTTGAAGCAACACTTACATATTCGATAGTGTTGGGGCTTGAAGCAACACTTACATATCCGATAGTGTTGGGGCTTGAAGCAACACTTACATATCCGATAGTGTTGGGGCTTGAAGCAACACTTACATATTCGATAGTGCTGGGGCTTGAAGCAACACTTACATATTTGATAGTGCTGGGGCTTGAAGCAGCACTTTCATATCTGATAGTGTTGGGGCTTGAAGCAACACTTACATATCCGATAGTGTTGGGGCTTGAAGCAGCACTTACATATCCGATAGTCTTGGGGCTTGAAGCAACACTTACATATCCGATAGTGTTGGGACTTGAAGGAGCACTTACATATCCGATAGTGTTGGGGCTTGAAGCAACACTTACATATCCGATAGTGCTGGGGCGTGAAGCAACACTTACATATCTGAAAGTGTTGGGGCTTGAAGCAACACTTACATATCCGATAGTGTTGGGGCTTGAAGCAACACTTACATATTCGATAGTGTTGGGGCTTGAAGCAACACTTACATATCCGATAGTGCTGGGGCTTGAAGCAACACTTACATATCCGATAGTGTTGGGGCTTGAAGCAACACTTACATATCCGATAGTGATGGGGCTTGAAGCAACACTTACATATCCGATAGTGCTGGGGCGTGAAGCAACACTTACATATCTGAAAGTGTTGGGGCTTGAAGCAACACTTACATATCCGATAGTGTTGGGGCTTGAAGCAACACTTACATATTCGATAGTGTTGGGGCTTGAAGCAACACTTACATATCCGATAGTGCTGGGGCTTGAAGCAACACTTACATATCCGATAGTGTTGGGGCTTGAAGCAACACTTACATATTCGATAGTGCTGGGGCTTGAAGCAACACTTACATATCTGATAGTGTTGGGGCTTGAAGCAACACTTACATATCCGATAGTGTTGGGGCTTGAAGCAGCACTTACATATCCGATAGTCTTGGGGCTTGAAGCAACACTTACATATCCGATAGTGTTGGGGCTTGAAGCAACACTTACATATCCGATAGTGCTGGGGCGTGAAGCAACACTTACATATCCGATAGTGTTGGGGCTTGAAGCAACACTTACATATCCGATAGTGCTGGGGCGTGAAGCAACACTTACATATCCGATAGTGCTGGGGCTTGAAGCAACACTTACATATCTGATAGTGTTGGGGCTTGAAGCAACACTTACATATCCGATAGTGTTGGGACTTGAAGGAGCACTTACATATCCGATAGTGTTGGGGCTTGAAGCAACACTTACATATCCGATAGTGTTGGGGCTTGAAGCAACACTTACATATCCGATAGTGCTGGGGCGTGAAGCAACACTTACATATCCGATAGTGTTGGGGCTTGAAGCAGCACTTACATATCCGATAGTGTTGGGGCTTGAAGCAACACTTACATATCCGATAGTGTTGGGGCTTGAAGCAGCACTTACATATCCGATAGTCTTGGGGCTTGAAGCAACACTTACATATCCGATAGTGTTGGGGCTTGAAGCAGCACTTACATATCCGATAGTGTTGGGGCTTGAAGCAGCACTTACATATCCGATAGTGCTGGGGCTTGAAGCAACACTTACATATCCGATAGTGTTGGGGCTTGAAGCAGCACTTACATATCCGATAGTGTTGGGGCTTGAAGCAGCACTTACATATCCGATAGTGTTGGGGCTTGAAGCAACACTTACATATCTGAATGTGCTGGGGCTTGAAGCAACACTTACATATCCGATAGTGTTGGGGCTTGAAGCAACACTTACATATTCGATAGTGTTGGGGCTTGAAGCAACACTTACATATCCGATAGTGCTGGGGCTTGAAGCAACACTTACATATCCGATAGTGTTGGGGCTTGAAGCAACACTTACATATTCGATAGTGCTGGGGCTTGAAGCAACACTTACATATCTGATAGTGCTGGGGCTTGAAGCAGCACTTTCATATCTGATAGTGTTGGGGCTTGAAGCAACACTTACATATCCGATAGTGTTGGGGCTTGAAGCAGCACTTACATATCCGATAGTCTTGGGGCTTGAAGCAACACTTACATATCCGATAGTGTTGGGACTTGAAGGAGCACTTACATATCCGATAGTGTTGGGGCTTGAAGCAACACTTACATATCCGATAGTGATGGATCTTGAAGCAACACTTACATATCCGATAGTGCTGGGGCGTGAAGCAACACTTACATATCTGAAAGTGTAGGGGCTTGAAGCAACACTTACATATCCGATAGTGCTGGGGCTTGAAGCAACACTTACATATCCGATAGTGCTGAGGCTTGAAGCAACACTTACATATCCGATAGTGCTGGGGCTTGAAGCAGCACTTACATATCCGATAGTGCTGGGGCTTGAAGCAACACTTACATATCTGAATGTGCTGGGGCTTGAAGCAACACTTACATATCCGATAGTGCTGGGGCTTGAAGCAGCACTTACATATCCGATAGTGCTGGGGCTTGAAGCAACACTTACATATCCGATAGTGCTTGGGCTTGAATCAGCACTTACATATCCGATAGTGCTGGGGCTTGAAGCAACACTTACATATCCGATAGTACTGGGGCTTGAAGTGAGTTTGCCAATTGCTGGGTTTGTTTCCCTTTGGCCCGAGCTGCCTCCTGTTCACCATGGGAGTAGGGATGGGAGAGCGGTGTATGATCCCTCTGTCCATCCATCTCCCATCAGGATGGTCTGAAGGTTCTCTGCTTCTGCCTCAGAAAGAGTCCCCATCTCCCACCGTTCCCATCCACCAGGCTCAGCTGATTTGGAACCGTTTCCCTTTCACTGGCCTCACTTTCTGGGGAAAGGCTGTACATCAATATCCATTCCAAACACACAGACTCCCACAGTTACCTGGAATACACTTCCTCACATCCTGACTCCTGTAAGGATTCCATTCCATTCTCCTTGTGACTCCATCTTCAGCTGTTCTGGTGATGTCACCTTCCACCCCCTCATTTCCTCTCAGGGACATGGCCGGATCTATAAAGGAGGTGATTTTAAGGATCTCAGATGTTTTTCACTTAGAACCAGAAAACTTGAGGGAATTTGCTCATTCTTCATAAAAGAACAGGGGGAACAATTCTCCAGATAAAGATCATTCATTCCCCTGTTATTGCAGTCTTTGGCATTTCCAGTGAGGCAATGCATTTTCTTCATGGACAGTGAACGTCATAGTATTCATGGAACAGATTTCGGGAATAGTCCTCATTTACTGAGCAGCTCCCCTCGGATGAGGATCAGCAAAGAAAATCAAGTCTGAAGACTTTAATGTAATGTTTGTGATGAAACTGAACATTTTACTGGAATCTACACATATTCAGCAATTATCAAGAAGTTATATCTAATATATAGGAAGTAAGGTTTGTTGAATGGACAAATAAATTAAATCATCAAAGATTTCTTTTCCTCAGACAAATTGTCAGGAGCATTGATCTGTCGTGTGAAAACAAATCTGTGGTGAACTCCATGGAATATCACATCACAATACACCCCAAACATTTCAGTGATTTTATTTTATATGAAGGTCCTCCTTGCTATCTCTTCTCTCTCCCTCTTTCAACAAACCTGCTGACCATCATCATTCTCTCCAATGGAAAGTGTGGACATTCCAAACATATCTCGGTGTACATTTTCTCCATGGCAACTGCAGATTTCCTGGTCCTGTTTTTCGGTGTTGCATCACATTTTGAGATATCACATTCCAGATTCATTTCTGTCCTACGCTGCAGTTTGTAAAGTCATCCTGTATTTTATTCCTGCCACATTGGATATGTCTGTCTTGTTGACTGTCTTCTTTACAATTGACCGTTTTGTAACTATCTGTTGTCAGATATTTAAAGCAGACTGTTGCACAGTGCGAACTGCTTCTCTGATGATGACAGCATTCCCTGCCCTGATTGCTTTCCAGAACACATCCTGCTGGTTTCCATATGACCATGGCTGAATAATTTCCAACGTTGCCTGAGGCAGTCGCTCCAATGTGACCTTTCACACATCAACTGTAGGTGAGGCAGCCTCCTGGGTGAAAAGGATTTCAGTTGCATGGCTGCCTTTTTGTTTGAGATTACTGTTTAACTCTTTAACAATCCGGTGTATTTTAGTGGACAGCAGAGTCTGCAGGGAATTATGGGATCTCAGCAATGAGAACAGCACCGACACAGAGATGAAACTCAGTAGGAAATCCATAGTTTTACTGTTCAGTCTATCAGACAGTTTTGTCCTTTTGTGGCTTACAGCCATCATTAACTTCTTAACCAGTAAAATGACAGTGACAGTACATGACCGAGGTGCTTATACAGCTCCAACATACATTGCCACTGATACTGTGGACATTCTAATGTATTTGAGTTTCTGCACAAACACATGTAATTATGCAGCTACCCAAAACCAAATTCAGGGAAGAGATGAAGAAGGCGATGAAATCTCCCTTCATTTTGATATTGACTTTGGTTAAAAAACACATTAAACTGAAACTTTCTCCCCAGACTGAGTAAATGCCAACCTGTGGTCTCACTCAGAATGGCCTGTTCTATTACAGATAAGAAGGATTCCACTTGTGAAAATGAAACGTTCTTGGAATACATTTTTCAAACTGTCGGCTTTGTTTGATACCTGCTCATTTCTCAGGGGGTAACAGTCCTGATGGTGGTTACCCTCCGTCCAGTCAAATTGTTCTCACGGTTTAACCTGCCAGGGGCTAACACCACAACAGCCTCTTTTTGTTCACCAGCATCTCCACTTTAATCTTTGAGCAGTAGTCCAGCCTCACCTCCATTTCCCAGTTGGATGGGAATGCCAATTTCTGATTCCATTCTCACTGTGAGAGTGTGTTGGTTAGCGGAGAGCTGTTTTGAAATGCACAGTGATGTCAACAGCATGGGTTCAATCCCTGTCACTGACTGAGGGTCAATCCCTGTCACTGATTGAGGTTCAATCCCTGTCACTGACTGAGGTTCAGTCCCTTTCACTGACTGAGGTTCAATCCCTGTCACTGACTGAGGTTCAATCCCGGTCACTGACTGAGGTTCAATCCCTGTCACTGACTGAGATTCAGTCCCTCTCACTGACTGAGATTCAGTCCCTGTCACTGACTGAGGGTCAATCCCTGTCACTGACTGAGATTCAATCCCTGTCACTGACTGAGATTCAATCCCTGTCACTGACTGAGGTTCAATCCCTGTCACTTATTGAGATTATAGTGGACGACTCTCCTCCTCAACCCCACGATGGAAAACAGAAAGCAGCAAATAATCCATATGTTAGTCTAACATTTATCATGGGGAAAACATTGCTGAAATGCCCTTTGAGGGAGGTTGGTGCAGGATATTTTGAAATGAAACAAAGTGATCAGTGTTTGATGAAAAATACAGCTTGATGACCATTAGCCCGTATCCTATGGGGATAAATCAAGCAGGATGGATAAAGGGCAGTCAGCAGATGCAGCAGGTTTACATTTCTAAAGGAGTGTATAATATTCCAGAAATAATGTTACAACCCAATATGAGAACACATGGTGATGGGGTTAATACTTTAGTTTAGAGTGAGAATTAAATCATGACGAGAAACAGATTCAGGAAAGAATGGGTCAGTTTCAGGTCATCAAACAAAAACAAGGAGAGTGTCAGAGATCAGTGCTGGGCCCTTCATATTTACAAACTGTACTCACACGAATACAAAGTCAAAAAGGAAATGAATGAGTTGGACAGTAAGAGTCTGCAAAGGGAACACGGTGTTAAGGTGAGTGAACAAAATAATTGGCAGATGGTATGAGTATACGACTGTATATTTTCCATCTGGTATACTGCATGGAAAAGTGAAATATTCATTAACTGAAGACAGTTGGAGAATGTTGTGATACAGGGCAGTCTGGGTGATCTATACAAATAAACAATAGTTCGCACACAGGCACAGCAAACGGTTAGAAAGGAGAAAGAAAAGCCTTTGCTTGATGAGGTTGGAGATTAGCTGGAGTTGAGAGTTCCTACAACTGAACAGTGTTTTGGTGAGATGGCACAGAGAAAACACTGCAGAGTTTTGGATCTTTACTTCAGGAAGAATGGATTTAAAGGGAAATAGTTTAGCACGGAGCGACTCGGTTGGTTTCCATGATGACGGGTTAATCTCTGTTGGCAGGGGGCTCAGTAACAATGGGCCTGAGATGTAAATATTAGAAGGCAGTTGAAAATGATTATTCACCTTACAGGGAGTAAGTGTTTGGTACTCACTGCTTCAAAGCTAACAAGACCTTCACTAAGTTTAAATAAAATCTTGGATAGGAGCCTAAGGGTCATAACTTTACAGGCTCCATCCCAACAGCTGGGAAGTGGGTGAGACTGGCGCCCTGCTTTCCGTTAGTACCAAGGCATTGGGCTGAAAGGCCTCCTCCTGCACTGTACATTTCCCCTGTTCCTGTGAGCTGTTTGTGACCTTCTCCTCTCTGGACAGACTGAGCCTGGGATTGTTACTTCGTACTAGCACGTTGGCTTCTCCTGACCTAAACCAGATACAAACACTGGTGCATGTCCAAGGGATACAGCTGGATTCTTGCCCGAGGGTAGATCTTCTGCAACATTATTTTTAAATTCCTGTGTAATCTTTGACATCTGAAACTAAACTCAGTCATAAAGATGGGCTGATATTTCTTTCTGTCCCAGTGTTTGCTCTGGTTCAGCAGGAACACAATAACTTCTGATCGTTTCACTCAGGTAACGGTGAACTGAAGGTATCCAGATACAAATCCAAGGCTCAGTCTGTCTAGAAAGGACACAGTTAAAAATCACACAACACCAGGTTATAGTCCAACAGGCCGATTTGGAAACACTAGCTTTCGGAGCGTTGCTCCTTCATCAGGTTGTTGTGGATTTTAATATCAGAATTTATAGACAAAGGAGTCCAGTGTCATGGGGATGTGATACATTCAACAATTTTAAATTAAATCTTTCAACTTTTAGAATGTTCTCTCTGATTCTATGACTCTATCCAAACAACCCTTCAGTATACACTTCCCAGCGATGGTCATTCTATAGCTACATCTCCGGAATGACAGTTCCATCATATCCGTTCACTGTCATTCCATCTGCCTTATGGCGAATACAGGGAGTCATTCCTCAGTAGTGGTGGTTTGAACAGATGGGTAGAGGTCACAGAGATAGGGAGGCTTACAGGGACACAAGGATGTTAGAGTTAAACAGAGTTACATCTGGTCAAGAATGTCAGTGGGACAAAGGGGTTTGGGGATTGGAGGAATTTACAGAGATAGAGGGAGCTGGATTAGATTCTGGAAATAGGGATAGGGATGGAGAAAGGAAGAGGCAGGCAGATTGAGAGGCACAGACGGGGCTGTTTCATCTAGGAGATTATTGTGCATACTAACAGAGATATGGAAGGTTGTCGTGACTGAAGACATTTACAGATATAAGAAGGCTTCTGGGCTCTGGAGGCTACATAGATAGGAAGGCAATGGAGAATTCTAGGTTACTGGGTTGGAGACAGTCACACAAATGGGGAGGGTTGCACAAACTGAAAGAGGTTCCTATGGTCGGGAGGGGTATGGTGTCGGGAATGAGGGTGAAATTGAACAAGATAAAGATCAAAGAATTGGAGAAGGATAAGGAGATTACAAATTTTTCACAGCTCAGGAAGGGTTGTAGGAGCTGGAGAAGATTACATAGTAGGGACGGATGGAGAGGTTAAAGACAAATACATTGACATGGAGGATTGTATTGGTGGGAGAAGCTTACAGGGCTATCAGGGTTTACAGAGATGAAGGAATTTAGTATCTACTGCAGAAGGTTAGGAATTAGGGTGTTAGGGACTGGAGAACCTGACAGAGACAGAGACACAGAGAGTGATGTGGACTGGAGGAGATTCCAAACAGAGGAAGGATTATCGGGACTGGAGAATATTACAGAGATCACTAACACAGCATGGGCCAGGATTGATGCCTGCGATCCGCTCTCTGCGATGCCTGCCTGTGCTGTCACATTGAGGACCAGTACAGAAGACGTGAAAGCTGGACCCTCACAAGATGGTTGGAATGAAGCCTAGAATGTTGCTATTCCTTGCCCAGATCTATGTCTATGTCCAGTCTTCCAGGTCTTAATATAGAAGTCTACTACCTCCACCCTGTGCTGTTTACTGGTGAGCGATTTTACCGGCTGCAGGATTTACTGAAGACTCCAGATCTCCCTCTCCATCTCTCTCTGGCTGACCAACCAACTTCAATGAGGTGATGGATGAGACAGGAGTTAGGAACATCATGATTACCTGTATGAGACAGAAATAGACAGAATGGGAAATTAGACTGATGCAATGAGGATAACACATGCAGAGTGGCACTGAGTCCAGCAGAGATCTCGATAATCCCAGTCACCATCCCTTGCCTGTGCTGTTGTGTCTCTCTGAATTCTGTTGACTCAGGATCTCAGACCATCTGTAAGAGGGAGAAATGCTGACAGAGGCAGTAAATAGACCGACACAGCGAGGGATACCACATGGAGAGATACTGAGTGATAGCACATTATTAGACACTGTATTAACAGTGAATTGTTTGAATTTGTAACAAAGGCACTGGGATAATTGTGAGGGGATTCAACCTTCCTATCTCATCATCTCTTTGGCAGTGGCTCACAGATGAGGCTGACTCTCTCCCACTCTCGGGGAGCGAGGGGGGTTCTAGAAGCTGGCTGTACAGACCGATGTGGCCTTCCACAGACTCTGTTACACTTGAGGCAGAAGGTGGCCATGGGAAGGGGGTGGGTGGGGCGTTGGTGTGGTCACGCGCTCCTTGTGCTGTTTTCTCCTGGATTCCCATTTTCCCCACAGAAAGTCTCGAGGTGCTCGACACCTTCCCAATGCTCCTTCCCACTTCAGACGGTCTTGGCCGATTTGTTTAAGAGATGAAAAAAAAAACGATCAATTCTGAAATAACCAACATTTAGAAATGTGGAGGAGTGCAGTAGGAAGAGGAAACATTGTCAGTGTTTAATCAGAGTAGCGGAACAGGAGAATTGAAGGTGCTGGAGGTGGTGAGAGTGTTACAGAGAGGGGCAAATGCCTGAACAACGTTACAAAGCCAGTCCGGATGCTGCAGCTAGAGCTGTTTGCAAAGGTAGGGATGGACATCTGTATTTTTCATTGATTCATTCAAGGCCTAAGGATGTCACTGGTTAGACCAGCGTGCATTGCTCTCCTGCTAATTGCCCCGAGGCAGCTCATAGTCAGCCGTATTGCTGTGGGACTGGAGTCACATGTGAGCCAGACCAGGTAAGAATGTCAGATGTCCCTCTCTAAAGGACATACGTGAACAAGTTGATTTTTACCAGATAAGCAACAATGCTAATCTGTGGCCTCACTAATGTCCTGTACAGATACACCATGACATCCCAATTCCTACTCTTAATGCTCTGCCCAATGAAGGGTATCCCTCCCAAACGCCTGTTTCACCAGCCTGTCTACCTGTGACGCTACTTTCAAAAAACTGTGTACCTGCATCCCTGGGTCACTGACATGATTGACAACACTACTCAGGGCCTGAACATTAATTGTACAAGTCCAGCCTGGTCTGCTTTACCACAATACAACATCTTGCATTTCTCCACCTGTTATTCCTAACCTCACTGGTCCAGCAGTACTGTTGATCCCATTGTACTCTTCGATAACCCTCTTCACTGTCCACTTTATCACCAATTTCAGTCTCGCTCACAAGCTCGCTAACCATGACTCCTCTACTATCATCCAAACTGTTTATATAAATAATGCACAACAGTGACCCAGCACCGAACCCCATGGCACACCGTCGGTCACAGGCCTGCAGTTTGAGCAGCAACCCTCTATGAACATGCTCTGTCTCCTACCGTCAATCCTGTTTTGGATCCAGTTGGTGAGCGCTCCCTGGTTATGTCTGATCTAAACTGACTAACCATTCTGCCATGCAGAACCTTGTCAAAGGCCTTGCTAAAGTTCATGTGGACATCGTCTACTGCTCTGCTTTGACCTCTCACTTGTCTACCTCCACACTCAGGTTTGAGGCATGATTTCCCGTGCACAAAGCCATGGTGACGATCGTTAAGCTGTCCTTACCTTTCCAAATGCACGATGATCGTTTCTCTCAGAATCTCCTCCACCAAATTACCACCCTGCCATCAGTTTCACTGGTCCGTACTAGCTGTCGATGATACAAATATCTCTGGAAGGGACCCTGTAATTTCCTCCCTCGCTTTTCACAAAGCGCTGGGGTACATCTGACCAGGTCCCAAGGTTTTATCTAACTTTTTGCATTTAAGACAGCCAGCACCTCCTGTTCTCCAATGTGCACTCTTTTCAAGACATCACTGTATTTTCCTAAGTTCCCGAGCTTCCATGTCTTTCTCCACAGTAAATCCTAACGCAAAATATTTGTTCAGTATCTCCCCCATCAGCAGTGATTCCACACAGACAGCCTCATTGACCTTTCAGGGGCCCTATTCTCTCCCGAGCTAATTTTTAGCCCTGGTTGAAACTTGTCAAAATGCTTCTGAAATTTCAAATATCCCTCTACCGCAACTAGCCTCCCTCATCCTTACCTATTCTGCATTTATGGTCACACCAAAATATAGAATCCAACAGATTGAAAAATATTCCCCTTTTATAAAATCATACATCTCCCGTTGTTTCTAAGCATCCAGTTATCATTTATTGTCATATCCTTTAAAACACATTACAGCACGTTCCCGACTTACTGTCAGGCTAACACCGTTTGGTTCAGACTGACTGCACAAAGGATTTTGGGAATCCTTGTGTATCAATCTGAAACAGGTAGCTTACAGGATCAGCTGGTAATCGAGAACGCAAAGGGAATGGAGTCTAAAAATAGGGAGGACTTGCTAAAACGATGCAAGGTACAAGTCAGACCACACCTAGATTATAATGAACAGTATGTGATCTGTAAGGAAAGGCATTCTTGTATTAGAGGCAGACTAGGGAAGGTTCACTCGGCTGATTCTGGAGATGGCGGGATTTTCCAATGAGAAGAGGTGGAGTAGATTGACCTTGAACCCATTGGGGTTTTGAAGAATGGGAGAGAAATTGAATGAAACATCCAGGATTCGGAGGGGCTTTGACAGGGTGGATGCCGTGAAGTTAGAAACTACAACAGTACAGCAGAGTAATAGGCCCTTCGGCCCACCATGGCTGTGCTGACCATGATGCTATTCTAAACTAATCCCATCTGCCTGCACATGGGTGATATCCCTCTATTCTCTGCCTGTTCATGTTTCTGTCTAAATGCCACTTCAAAACTTTGCTCTCTTTGCAACCTCTCCCACCTCCTGAGCAGCTTCCACCCTCTCGGTAAAGAAACCTGGCCTCATTCATCTCACTTAAAACTTTTCAAGCTCACCTTAAACAGATGCGGCCTAGTATTTGATATTTCTACATTGGAAGAAGGATTCCAACTATCCACACTATTCACGCCTCTCCTAATGCTATATACCTGTACGAGGTCACCCCTCAGTCTCCGATACTCACACAAAACAATCCAACTGTGTCCAACCTCCATACAATATACCCATTCTCATCCAGGCAACATTCTGCCAACCCTCTGATGCACGCTCCCCAAAGCCTCCAAATCCTTCCTGTAGCGTGGTGATGAGAACGACATGCAACCTTCCAAACATGGCCGACTGAAGTTGTGACTGAATGAAACATGACATGCAAACGTCTGTACGCTATACTGTGACCAAAGAAGGGAAACCTACCATACTCCTCCTTTACCACCACATCCTACTGTGTTGTTATTTTGAGGGAGCTACAGATTTGCATCCAAGGTCATCTGTTTATCAATGTTTCCAATTAGTCAATTAGTGTACTTCTCTCTTCCATTTGACTTCATAGATGTATCACTTCACACTTGTCCCGATGAAATTCGATTTGCGATTTCTCTGCCCAGCGTTCCAGCTGATCTACACTGTGCTGCAACGTTTAACACTCGTCCTCACTATCCACAATTCTCCTAACTATCCCTAATCATTACATGCCTTTCCAAATGTCGTCTGCAAAATACTAATCAAACTGCTGACCTTCTCAACTGAATCACAGATATAAATTACACACAGACATCGCAGCACTGATCCTTGTGAAACACCATTGGCCACAGACGTCCAATCAGAAAGTGACCACTCCACATGCCTCTGCCTACTATCACCAAGAAAATATTGTATCCAACTTACCAACGGGCATGGATTGTGATTTGATCGTCCAGATTCCCCTTGCAATTTGGAAGCTGTCCATTCAAAATGACTCTATATTTTGATTCCCAGATTAAATTGGCTGTCTCACTAATGCACTGACTGCATCCTTTCTTCACAACAAAACGGGACCTTGTTTGCTTTTTTTTGCTGACCCTGCCTAAATCCCTACAACCCCTCAATAATCACATTGCGGTCATGGTCATTCTGCAGCCACCTCTCCACAATAACAGTTCGATCATATCTGTTCTCTTCAGTTAATACTGTCATTCCATCTGCCTTGTTGCAAATGCATGCGCGTGTCACCTAGAGAGGGTCTTTGAGGGATGGATAGAGGTCACAGAGTGGGAGAGATGTTTGGGGACGCGACAATGTTGCAGGGTTAAACATAGTTACAGTTGCGACAGAATGTTCGCAGGAGAAAACATTTTATTGTTTGGAGGAAGTTAGAGAGATAAAACGTCTTTGATTAGACTTCAGAGTTAGGGATGTGTGTAGGGTTGTGGATCGTTACATGGTCAATGTTGATCAGGGTGTAGAAACATTCACAGGATTTCAGAATGTCGTACATTTAACAACAGTTGTGGAGTCTGGAAAATATCACAGTGATAGGGAGGGTGGTATTGACTGGAGAATATTACAGGGAAAGGGAGGGTGGTATTGACTGGAGAATGTTGCAAGCACATGGAAGATGATATAGACTGGAGAATGTTGTACGGATAGGGAGGAAGTTGCAGACTGGATAAAGTTAGAAGGAGAGATGATTTTATGCACTGAAAGGTATTTCAGAGAGTGGTGTGCATGCTGTAAGATACAACAGCTTGTAGAGATGGGAGGAGAGAGTCGTAGAGAGGCTTGTGAGAGACCAAATTCACTTATGAGCACAGGATGTGCTACAGTGAGCGGAGCGTTTTGCAGACATAAATGAGGATACAATGGCCACAAAGCACTCACACCTATGCATAGGTATATAGGAACTGAAGGATGTGAAGAGATTACACAGACTAGGAGTGTTGTATGTAGTGGAGGAGATTAAACTTATAGGGATGGTTTTAGAGACTCAACAACGTTAGGAAATAATGGGGGTTGCAATGCTGAGAGCGGGTTTCAATACGGTGGAGGATACAGACCTGAAGGAGCTTTCACAGATAGCGATGGCTTTCGGGTCTGGTGTTGGCTGCAAAGTAATGGGGATTGCAGTGGCTGGGGGCATTTACACAGATAGGGAGAGTATTAGTGGTCGGCAGAATTCACAAAAATGGGTCTGCAGGACACGACAGAAATCAGAAGGGTTGTATCAATTTGATGGTGTACACAGACAGGAAATGTTATGGGGGTTGGAGCAGCTCACCATGACAGAGAGACTCATGGAGACTGGAGATGTTGCTGAAAGATTACTCTGTTTAATTGTATAGAACTCCACATAAGTCTGTCCTGCTTCTTTCTTTATGTTTCTGAACCGCTGTTGATACGCTTCTGGTACTAATCCATAAGCACTTACAATAGCCTGTTTGACATGTGCATAATCTCCTGGCCACTCATGAGACAGTGCTGCAAATACCTCACTGGCTCTGCCGAACAGCTTAGACTGAACTAGCTTTACCCACAAGACCTCAGCCCACTCCATCTGTCTATCCAATTTTTCAAATGAAGTACAGAAGTCCTTGAAAGTAGTCACAGGTCGATAGGATAGCAAAGAAGGCACTTGGTATGCATTCCTTTATTGGGCAGAATATTGAGCACAGGAATTGGGAGGTCATGTTGCGGCTGTACAGGACATGGTTAGGCCACTTTTGGAATACCGTGTGCAATTCTGGTCTCTTTCCTATCAGAAGGATGTTATGAAACTTGAAAGGGTTCAGAAAAGATTTACAAGGATGTTGCCAGGGTTGAAGTATTTTAGCTACAGGGAGAGGCTATTTTCCCTGGAGTGTCAGAGGTTGAGGGGTGACCTTATAGAGGTTTATAAAATCATGAGGGGCGACATTATAGAGGTTTATAACATCATGAGGGGCATGTATAGGATAAATAAGCAAAGGCTTTTCCCTGGGGTCAAGTGTCCAGAACTAGAGGGCATAGGTTTAGTCTGAGACGGGAAATATACAAAAGAGACCTAAGGGGCAACCTTTTAACACAGGGGGTGGTACGTGTTTGGAATGAGCTGCCAGAGGAAGTGGTGAAGTCTAGTACAATTGCAAAACTTAAAAGGCATATGGATGGGTACATCAATAGGAAGGGTTTAGAGGGAGATGGGCTGGGTGCTGTTTGGTGCGACTGGATTGTCATGGACAAGTTGGACCAAAGGGTTTGTTTCCATGCTGTACCATCTCTATGATTCTCTGACTTTAATTGCCGAAGTTTCAAATCACTGCAGGCAGTTAGAGACCAAGATAGAATTGTAAGGTCTTTTGGAGGTTCCACAGTTCGGGAGGATTGCAGGGACTTGATGATGTTGCACATGGAAGTAGGGTTATAGGGACTGGAGCTGGAAACAGAGATAGAGAGACGAGCAGGGGATTACAGCGATATGGTGGCCAGTGGTCTCTGGTGGAAGTTCCATGTAGAGGGATAGTTTTTGGAACTGTTGGACTTTAGAAAGATAGGTAGATTTGGAGGGGCTGGAGGGGTTCACAGATGCATGGAGAAATGTAGTGACTGGAGCGTACGGAGATGGTGAGGGCTGGAGGAGATGCAATAATTTGGATGGACTGCAGAAGCTGGAGGTGTTCTCACAGAAAAGGAGGATTGTAGGTATGTGAGGAGTTAACAGAGATAGGGGGTTGGAGCATTCTCAGTAATTATTGGTTTGGAGCACTCTCCAGACTGGGGGAGGCTTCAGAATGATGGAGGGGTCGAGCAAAAGGAAGTGGTCGCAAAAATTATAGAACATAAACATGTCACTTCGGTGCTGTGCTACTGAGGGTCATCAGGACGACAGTCTTCCTCATTAAAATGTACAGACCCTCAGGGGAATGGACAGGGTGGATGCTAAAAGGATGCTTCATTCTCCTTATGGGAGAGACGCAGACAACGAGACTCTGTTTGACAAAGACGAAGAATGGGCACTGATCTTTTTCTTCCAATGGCCCAAACCCACTTCAGGTTTGTTCCCACACAGCTCAAAGGAAAGCAATGCGATAACAAAGAGCAAGGTTGTTTGGGACTGCAGGAGATATGAGACGAAGGCCAGGTTGGAAGGGCTGGAGGGAGTGAGAGAAAAGGGAGATGTTCAACAGCAAGAAGGGATTACAGGGAGTGGACATTGTCAGGACTGGAGAACATGTCACGCTCACTCATGAGAGGGAGATAACGAAATGGCACAAGGTCAAACACAGCAGGAGGATCCCAAGCTCCGTACCCGTCATTTACTCAGGGAGCTGCTCTCACCCAGTCTGGTGCCAAGCTCCACATACAAAAAGCATGAGGTTTCCCAGTTCCTGGTGCTCAGAGCCCAGTGCACTCACTCCTGAACCAGTCGGTGAAGTATTTACACAGTTATACATTCTCCAGCAACACTGTGTCCGAGCCGACGTAAACTGGTAAATTCACACTCTTCCAGGCAAAGACCATCTGCACTCAGATTCCCTGGTGATACAACCCTCTGAGTGACAGTCTGCAGAGAACAACAGAATCCACAAATCCCTAATGACAAAAGTTTCATTCTTTCAAAAGTGACAACTCCTCAATTCCTGCATCTCACAAACTTGCCATTTAAAAATATTAAAATAAAGAACATTCTAAATGAAGGTTTTGATGAGGTGAGCTCTGGTCAGTAACATAGATCTGGATGTTACGGAGAGTGCTTTCTACCAGAGCACCACCAGGTCAGTGTCAGGCACACAGACAGAACGGGCAAATAGATTCACAACGGAATTCACATCTCCCAGCCTGGCAATTTGAAGCTGTGCTCACGCATTCCGGTAAAGATCTCTAGAAACAGGACATCAGAGCCAAAAGACTGGAGGTTGGCTATCGTGTTGCTACTATTGAAGGAAGGCAGTAAAGAAAATCCAGGAAACTATAGACTGTTGAGCCTGACATCAGTGGGCAAGTTGTTGGAGGGAATCGTAAGGGACAGGATGTACATGTATTTGGAAAGGCAAGGACTGATTAGGGATAGTCAACATTGCTTTGTGAGTGGGAAATCATGTCTCTCAAACTTGATTGAGATTTTTGAAGAAGAAACATAGAGGATTGATGAGAGCAGAGCAGTGGAGTTGTCCTATATGGACTTCAGTCAGGCGTTCAACAAGGTTCCCCATGGAAGACTGGTTAGCAAGGTTAGATCTCACGGAATACAGGGAGAACTAGCCAACTGGTACAGAACTGGCTCAAAGACAGAGGCTGGTAGGCGAGGGTTGGTTTTCAAACTGGAGGCCTGTGACCAATGGAGTGCCACAAGGATCGGTGTTGTGTCCAATACTTTGCAATGTTTACATAAATGATTTGGATGTGAGCATAAGAGATATAGTTTGTAAATGTTCAGTTGACAACAAAATTGGAGGTGTAGTAGTCAGTGAAAGAGGTTACATCCGATTACAATGCGATCTTGATCAGATGTGCCAATGGGCTGAGAAGTGGCAGGTGGAGATTAATTCAGATAAATGCGAGGTGCTGCATTTTACAAAAGCAAATCTTTGCTGGACTTATACACTTAATGGCAAGGTCTGACAGAGTGTTGCTGAACATAGGGAAATTGGAGTGCAGGTTCATAGCTCCTTGAAAGCAGAGTTGCAGATAGGTAGGACAGTGAAGAAGGCATTTGGTATGCTTTCTTTTATTGGTCAGAGTATTGAGTACAGGAGTTGGGAAGTCATGTTGTGGATGTACAGGACATTGGTTAGGTCAGTTTTGGAATATTGTGTGCAATTCTGGTGACCTTCCTATCGGAAGGATGTTGTGAAACATGAAATGGTTCAGAAAAGATTTACAAGGATGTTGCCAGGATTGGAGGGGTTGAGCTATAGAGAGAGGTTGAACAGGCTGGGGATATTTTGCCAGGAGCCTTGAGGCTGAGGGGTGACCTTATAGAGGTTTACAAAATTATGAGGGGTGACCTTATAGAGGTTTATAAAATCATGAGGGGCATGGAGAGGGTAAAGAGACAAAGTCTTTACCCTTCAATGTGGCAGTCCAGAACTGGAGGCCATAGATTTATGGTTAGAGGGGAAAGATATAGAAATGACTTAAGGAGCATTCTTTTTCCCGCAAAGGGTGCTACGTGTATGGAATGAGCTGCCAGAGTAAGTGGTGGAGGCTGACACAAAGGCATCTGGATGGGTATATGAATAGGAAGGGTTTGCAAGAATATGGGCCAGATGCTGGTAGGTGGGACTAGATTGGGTTGGGATACCTGGTCGGCATGGACGGGTTGGACCGAAGGATCTGTTTCCATGCTGTACATCTCTTTGACTCTAAGAAGGGCTGAATGGTCCAATCAAAAGTGATCTGTGGTTCAAATCAGAACATCCTTCAGTTTCCGTAATCCATTCTTGGTTCCATCTTGCAGGCTCTATGAATCCCGCTCCCTCTACACTCCTACAGGACCCACGTCCCTTCCCATGTTTCTACCATGCTCCAGGTTCTGCAGCCCTTCCTACCTCTGTCATAATGGCCCGGACTCTACAACTCTTCCTTCCTCTGCAGTGTTCCCCAGAAGGGCGCTGGAGGCCGGTGGCATTTACAGAGTTCGGGAGGGATATCGGGCCTGGAGCATTTTGCAGGCATTAGGAATATAGGGACTTGAGGAGGTTTCACAGTTTATGAGTGTTGTAGGGACTGGAGGAAGTTACAAGGATAGGGATGGTTTCAGATTGGAGGATTCTTCAGAAAAAAAAATTACATGGTTAAAGGCAGGACACTTAGCAGTGTGCATGAACAGTGTGTCCCTGAAGTTACTACTCAAGTTGAGAGGGTGTTAAGAAGGCATATGGTGTGTCGGCTTTCATTAGCGGGGTTTGAGTTTAAGAGATCCAGGGTTTTGCTGCAGCTTGATAGAGCCCCAGTTACACCACACTTGGAATACTGTGAACATTTCTGTTCACCTCATTATGGGAAGGATGTGGAAGCTTTAAAGACAGGACAGAGGATACTTAGCAAGATGTTGCCTGGACTGGAAGGCATGCCCATTGAAGGTAGGTTGTGAAAGCTCGGGCTTTTCAGATCAGAGTGAACAAGGAAGAATGGCGACATGATAGATGTGTAAAAGATAATGAGAGGCATCGATCACGTGGATAACCAGAGACACCTTCCCATGGCAAAATGGCTATCACAAGGGAACATATTTTTGAGGTAATTGGCGGAAGATTTAGCTTAGATATCAGAGGTACGTTATTTACACAGAGTGTGGTGGGTGCGTGGAATGGACTGCCAGCCGTGGTAGTAGATTCAGACACAGTACGGACATCTCCGCAACTCTTACATAGGCACAGCGATTTTAGCAAAATGTAGGGTATGTAGGTTAGTTTAGTCTTCAGAGTAGGATAAAAGGTCAGCACAATATCAAGGGCTGAAGGGCTTGTACTGGGCTGTCCTATTCTATGTTCTAAATAGCGAGGGTTATGATGGCAGGAAGAGATTTCGGGAAGCTGGAGAGGATGGGGTCTGAATGAAGAGACACAAAGAGGAGGCGTTGCTAAGGTTGTATGAGGTAACAGAGAGAGAGGGTTGTGGGGACTGGTGGTGGTTTCACAGGGAGGAGCATAGAGCCACAGGAGGTTACAGAAACGTGGAGAGCTGTAGGGCCTACAGGGGTTTCATGGAGCTGGGGAGGTTGGGAGGAATGGATCAGTTTACAAGGATAAGAACATTGCTGGGATGGGGTGTTTTACACAGACAGGAATGTTTCAGGTGAATGGAGCAGATTGCAGAGATAAAGTCGGTTGTACAGACCCACAAACAGACATATGAAGGGTAGTCGTGACTGAAGATATGTATAGATACTGGAAGGCTTAGGTTCTGCAGGTTATTTAGACATGGAGGGTGTGGAATCATGCAGATTTTCCAAGTGATAAAGACAGCAATTTTGGTTGGAGACAGTTTCACAGATTAGGGAGCATTAGTAACCTCCTCCAGTTTGGTCAAAGTGGGAAGGGTTGTAGGAGAGGGTGATGTTTACACATGTAAGAGCTGGAGAAGATTGTGGAAATGAGTAGATGGATGGAGAGACTGGAGGAGCTTACATTGACAGGGTGGGTGCTGGCAATGGGAAGATATCACATAGATAGTGGGTCTTGTAGGAACTGGATTGGAAGAGTCACAGGCAGCGGAATGACTTCTGCAGATTGGGAGTATTACAGAGACTGAGAGGTATGTGGGGTCTGCATAGATTGATCGTGTCTTTAAGAATAGAAGAGTTTATGTAGATACGGAAATCTTAAACCCAATGCATGCAGTCTTCATTTCAAGACCAGAGCCTTATTATCCCTCATCAGCCAAGGATCCCTAACCCTGCCAGCTTTTCCCTTTATCCCAATGGAGCATACTGGTCCTGGATTCTTGATATCACACTTTGCAAAGCCTCCCATTTGCCAGTTGTTCCTTTTCCTTCAAACAGACTCACCCAATCGATTAGAATCATAATGTGGAGGTGCCGGTGTCGGACTGGGGGTGGACAAAGTTAAAAATCAACCAACACTCGGTTCCTGTCCAACCGGTTTATTTGAAAGCACTAGCTGTCAGAGCACTGCTTCTTCATCAGGTGGTTGTGGAGCACAATCCTAAGGTACAGAATTTATAGCAACAGGATGGCAGTGTCATGGAATATAATATCAAACAAATTTAGTTTAAGCCTTTCATCTGTTTCAGTGATCACCAGCGCTTCCAAAGCGAGTTGGATTATAGCTGGGCGTTGTACAATTTTAAATTCACAGCATTGCCGCTGGCCAGATCCTGCAGAATGGCCCCAAATCTGGCTCTGTTCCAGTTTTCCTCTTCAATGTGGACTTGCTGATCTTTTTCCATAACTGTTAAAATGAAGACAGTTGTGGGCACTGGACCCAAAGTGCTCTCCGAATGACACTTCAGTCACTTGCCCGACTTTGTTTTCTGAGGGGAGGTCCAGTGTTGCACCTGTCTGAGTAGAGTAGGGCCCTCTGCATATTGATTTAGGAACCTTTCTTGGACACATTTGAAAAATTGCTCTCCTTCCAGGTCTTTTGTACTCTGCCTGGTCCAGTCAATACAGGGAATATTAAAATCTCCAACCAATACTCCTCTACACATCTGCTCCTCTGGTATCCGTTGGGTCTACAACAGTGTACAATACAGTCCCAACAAAGTGACCCCCCTTTCTTCTTTCTCACTTCTAACCATGTGACCTCATTTGATGACCACTTAAGAGTATCCTCTGTGAACACTGTGGTTATGTCTTCCCTTATCAAAAGGACAAATCTCCCTCTTCACTCCCTCACATACTTGTCCTTCTATCACGCCTGTAGTTCCTTTATCCTGGAACAATGAGCTGCCAGTCCTGCTCTTCTCTCAGCCATGTTTCTGATATGACTATAATATCCCAGTCCTCAGAGCTAATCCATGCTCTGAGCCCATCTGCCTTACCAGTCAGGCCTCGTGCGTTGAAATAAATGCCCTTTAAACCAGAAGTCTTTTCCCTGCCTTGACTGTGTCCCTGGATATCCTGAATAGAAAACTTGCTCTCGATGGCTGATGTATTTTCCCCTGATGGTCCCTCTCTTATACAGAGTCCCTACCCCCTGCCAAACTAGTTTAAACCCTCGCAGGTAACGTGAACAAATCACCGCACAGGGATGCTGGTGCCCCTCTGCTTCAAGTCTAACTGTCATCTCTACCTCAGAAGAGGTCCCAATGATCCAAGAACTGACAAGCCTGCCCACAACAGCAGCTCCTCAATCACATATCCATCTGGCCTCTCTTTCTATTTCTATCCTCACTGGCACATGGTATTGGGGGTAATCCGGAGATCCCTTCTCCTGAGGACTTGCTTTTTAACTTCTTACCAAACCGGAGCACCCGGTTCTTCCGGGTGCTCCGGTTTCCTCCCAAAATCCAAAGATGTACAGGTTAGGTGAATTGGCCATGCTAAATTTCCCATAGTGTCAGGTGCATTAGTCAAGGGTAAATCTCGGGGAGGGGAATGCGTCTGGGTGAGTTACTTTTTGGTGGCTCGGTGTGGACTTGTTGGGCCAAAGGGCCTGTTTCTATAATGTAGCGAATCTAATCTAATCAAACTACCTGTGCACATTTCACAAGGCCCCATCCCTTTGCTTAACTATGGTATGTGTACCAATTGCACAATGACCTCTGGCTGTTCATGATCCCCCTTCAAAATGTTCTGCAACTGTTCAGAGATATTCTTGACCCTGGTACCCGGGAGGGAGCAGACCATCCTGGGGTCGCTTCTCAGCCACACAGTCTCCTGCTTGTCCCTCTAACAACAGAGTCACCTATCAGTATCAATAGTATCAGTATCTCCTATCAGTATCATTAGACAGAGACTGTGAGGACCAACCTGCAGTTGGATCTACATTCGGAAAGTGGGAGTATTTTAAAGTGATACAGTGAGAATTCAGGGGCAGCGTGTTCCTGTCGAGTGAATAGTAAAGGCTGCATGTCCAGCAAACACTGATTCAGTGATATTGTGAGTTTCATAAAGGAAGTACAGTGCAATAAAAACAGGTGAAGCTCTTCAATATGTCAGTGAGTGAAAGAGGATTGTCGAAAATGAAAGGCAAACAATAGACAAGAAATATATTTAGCAGATATGATTGAGGAAAAGCCACAAGGTATTTTATCAGCTTGTTAGAGTAAGTGGATTACTGGGGAAAGAGTGGTGCCTATCAGAAACCAAAGGGACAATCGGTACATGGAGCCAGAGGAAGTAGGTGAGGTCTTCAATGAGTACTTCCCATCTGTATTCACACAGGAGAAAGACATTGTCGCCGGGGATTTAAGTGGAATGGTGTGGTCCCACAACATATTAAGATCAATAAGGAGGAGGTATTAAATGTTTTCACAGGCATAAAAAGGTGGAGAAATCCTCAGTGCCCAATGAAATGTGTCTCAGGCTGCTGTGGAAGGTAAGGGAGCAGATTGCTGGGACCCTGGCCGAGAAATTTAATACTTTGCTGGCCACAGGTGAAATTCAAGAAGGGCAGCAGGGATAGCCAGGTATTTAGAGTATATAGCCCAACATCAATGCGAGGGAAATTATTGGAAACAATTGTGAGGGTCAATTTGAATCTATAATTGGAAAGGTAGGGATCAATTAGGGATACTCAGTACGGATTTGGTAGGAGAAGATCCTGTCTGATGAATTCAGCTAATTTTTCTTTGAAATTACAATTAAAAATATTGATGAGGGTAGGGCAGATGATGTGGGTTCCATGGAGTTCATTAAGGTCTTTGACAAGGTCCCACATGGAGGGCTCATCCAAAACGGAAGAGCCCATGGGATCCAAAGCAAGTTGGCAAATTGGTTCCAAAATTGGTGGAAGATTGGTTTTGTAATTGAAAGTCTTTGCCCAGCGGGTGTACCACAGGGATCTGTGCAGCAACCATTGCTGTTTATTATATACATTAATGAGTTGGATGTGAAAGCAGAAGGTATCATTAGTAGGTTTGCAGATGACATGAAAGGTGAGGGTGTTGTCCACAGTGAGGGGGGCGGTCTCAGGCTGCGGTCTGAAGGTTGTGGCTGGATCAGAATTTCAAGAGAGTCATTTCAATTGATAAGGCAGGCAAGAGCGCAGCAGGCGATGAGGGAAAACTGATGTATTAAGCTGCATTTACTTTGATATAAAATGCCTGACAGGAAAGGCAGATGAATGCACGGCATAGATAGGAACATGGGACTGGGATAATACAGGAATTACAGAGGTACAGCTGAGGGAAGCATAGGCCAAGCAACTTAATGTTTTGGCTTCAGATGCTACAGGAAGAAGAGAAGGAGAGGCATTTGAGGAGGAAGAGGAAGAGGAGCGGATGTTTTGATCAGTGAAAATATCACTGCAGAATTTAGACAGGATATTCCTGGCGATCACTCAGTAAAGCTGTAATAGTGCAATTGAGAAATGAGAATGTGTCGTCAGTTAGATATGACTACTACAGGTCCTCAGCAGTCAGCAGGAATTTGAGCAACAGATATGTGGGAGATGTCAGGTATTTGGTCCACAAGACGTGACACTGGTCCAGTGGTGGAGGGACAGCACAGTACAGAACGTTCCCAGTCAGCATTACAACCCACTCATGGGAAGCCTGCTTTCCCCTCTGTTGTACTGATGCTCACTAAGACAGCACAGGACTGGATTGATAACTGTGACACCCTCGGTGCCGACTTAGGACAACAAAACTTAGTCGGGATAGTGACTGAGCCTGGGTATGTCTGTATTGTGCTCCCCCTCCAGCACTATATCCATGTCATGTCTTGTTAGCTGATGTTTGGAGCCCTGTCATTGCCCTCTGCTCTGTGCACTGTGAGTGATCTTACCTCACTGCAGGATTTATTGAAGGCTCCAGATCTCCCTTCCCTTTGTCTCTCTGGCTGACCGACCATCTTCAATGTGGCGATGGACGATACACCCAGCAGTTGAGAAGTCTATTGAGTCAGGAACTTCCTGAGTACCTACAGGATAGAGAGATAGACAGAATGGGAAATTAGACTGATGCAGTCAGGGTTACATGTAGAGAATGGCACTGAGTTCCACAGAAATCTCGAAAATCCCAGTCTCCATCGATGGCTAGTGCTGCTGCGTTACTCTAGAGTGGAGAATTCTGTTGGCTCAGGATCTGCAGTAGATGCAAAAGTGAGAGGCGCTGACAGAGGCAGCAATTAAACACTCACATTGTAGGATACCACATGGAGAGAGACTGAGTGATATCACTAGAGTGCAGGAAGATGGCAGGATTACACAATTGTGTCGGAAGAACGGGTTTTGCTTCATGATGCACTGGTATAACTGGTCAGGAATGAGCAACCAGTGAGCAGCGAAGTGATGGCCTAGTGGTATTATTGCTAGAGCATGTATCCCAAACCTCAGCTCATGTTCGGGGGAGGCAGGTTTGAATACCACCATTTCAAATAGTGGAATTTTAAATGAATATATGTTTTAAAAATTGGAATTAACAATCCATAAATAAGTATTGATAAAAATCCAAACACTTGGCCTTCAGAGAAAGACAACAGTTCACTCTCACGTGGTCTGCAGGACATACCCACAGCAAAGTGCTTGCCTCTGAAATGGGCGAGCCAGCTGCTTAGCTCAAGGGCAGCAAGGGATGGGCAATAAAGCCTAGTCTGCCAGAGACATCCTCATCCCATACCAGATTTTTTTTTAAAATCCATTCAGATTGTTCCACTGGAACGGTGCTGGGACCAGTGTGCAGGCCAATCACTTCGGTAGGTTTATGGACAGGGCGTTAAACTGACAGAGAGGACGCAGGGACAGGGTTCAGGTGAAAGGAGCTCTCCAAATCCCAAGAGAAAAGGTGAAGCATCAGAGCAGCGTGGGAATGTGGTTGAAGACAACAGAAAGGAACAGATGGGACAAAGTTTAACTAAAACTGTACATCAGCAAATCGATTTGTGACAGGAAATTGTGGGAAAGAGTAAATTATGTTTTATTTTAATGGACAAAGTCTCTGCATTAAGGTAGATGGATTTGTGACACAGAAATAAAAGAGATTTATCACCAGGGAATTGTGGTTACAGGGCGAACAAAAGGTGGAACATAAATATTCAATGGTTCACAACTTGGTGCAAACTCAGGCAAAATGGGTAACACTAACAATAATAGATAATAAAGGCCTTACAGAGAAAGCATTTGGTCTCAGATCATGAAGTAGAGTAAGTCTGAATGTATATTCTGGCTACTACTTGCCAGGGGCACAAGCAGCAGGACAGTTTTAGACCACCAAACAGTATTTCATTGCCCATCACTGCAATAAGCAGGAATTCAATAGAATTTTTAATAAAGACACTATGAAAATTTAGTGAAACGTCAATATTCATATGATCTGGGACAATCAGACTGATGAGAGTGATATTGGAAGAGGAGTTTGGAGAATTTTGTTTTCAGTGTTTCTTTGATTAACACATTGTGCAACTGGCTAGAGACATAACTATCGCAGAGCGACCGTTGTGTGATGACACTTAGTGAATGAGTAATGTCACTTGGAGAGATCCTCTGGGAAATTGTGATTAAGTGCAGTTTAAAGAAATATAAAGTTTTAAAGTGAATCACAGAAAGGACAAGCTACAACTAGAAACAAAAATGCAAATTACATGGGTTTGAGAGGAGAACTGACCAAGGTAAACAGGCTGAACAGACTGAAACATGTGTCTGTAAATGAACAGTGGAAAACATTTGAAGGAACAGTGTAAAACACTCAAAAGGACATTCCACTGAAACAGACCAAACCTCAGCAAGAAATTCCCACCGGTCCCTCACTCAGGACAAAATGGATCATATTAGATTATCAGGCTGAGAAGATCACCACAAAGTACTTAAAATCCTGAAATGAGAGTGTTTTAGGAGTAAATTTTGAAGGGATTGTAAAGGGTCTGCTAGCAAGGGGAGGGCAGTTGGAAGGGGAATCATTGTCAGGGTTTAATGACACGAGAGGAACAGGGAGAGGTGAAGGTGCTGGAGGTGGTGAGAGTGTTACAGAGAGTGGTCAGGACCTGAATGGTGTTACAATGCCAGTAAGGATTGCTGCAGCTGTGAGGTGTGTCAGAGGTAAGGAAAGGAAATAGGGAAATCCCCGACAATTAAAGACCAGTACGTCTCACGTCTGTCGTCTGCAAGGTGTTAGAAAGGATTCTGAGGGATAGGATTTATGACCAGCTGGAAGAGCATGGCTTGATTAAATGCAGTCAACACGGCTTTGCGAGGGGTAGGTCATGCCTCACAAACCTTATCGACTTTTTTGAGGATGTGACTCGAAAAGTTGATGAGGGTCGAGCTGTGGATGTGGTGTATATGGACTTCAGCAAGGCATTTGATAAAGTTCCTCATGGTCGGCTCATTCAGAATGTCAGGAGGAATGGGATACAGGGGAACTTAGCCGCCTGGATACAGAATTGGCTGGCCAACAGAAGACAGCGAGTGGTAGTAGAAGGAAAATATTCTGCCTGGAAGTCTGTGGTGAGTGGTGTTCCACAGAGATCTGTCCATGAGCCTCTACTGTTTGTAATTTTTATTAATGACTTAGATGAGGGGATTGAAAGATGGGTCAGAAAGTTTGCAGTCGGCACAAAGGTTGGAGGTGTCGTTGACAGTACAGAGGGCTGTTGTAGGCTGCAGCAGGAGATTGACAGGATGCAGAGATGGGCTGAAAGGTGGCAGATGAAATTCAACCTGGATAGATGCGAGGTAATGCATTTTGGAAGGTCGAATTTGAAAGCTGAGTACAGGATTAAGGATAGGATTCTTGGTAGTGTGGAGAAACAGGGATCTTGGGGTGCAGGTACATAGATCCCTTAAAATGGCCACCCATGTGGACAGAGTTGTTAAGAAAGCATATGGTGTTTTGGCTTTCATTAACAGGGTGACTGAGTGTAAGAGTCGTGAGATCTTGCTGCAGCTCTATAAAACTTTGGTTAGAATACTGCGTCCAGTTCTGGTCGCTCTATTATAGGAATGATGTGGATGCTTTGGAGAGGGTTCAGATGAGGTTTACCAGGATGCTGCCTGGACTGGAGGGCTTATCTTATGAAGAGAGGTTGACTGAGCTCGGACTCCTTTCATTGGAGAAAAGGAGGAGGAGAGGGGACCTAATTGAGGTATACAAGATAATGAGAAGCATAGATAGAGTCAATAGACAGAGACTATATCCCAGGGCAGAAATGACTAACACGAGGGGTCATAGTTTTAAGCTAGTTGGAGGCAAGTATCGAGGGACTGTCAGAGGCGGGTTCTTCACACAGAGAGTTGTGAGAGCATGGAATGCGTTGCCAGCAGCAGTTGTGGAGCAAAATCATTGGGGACATTTAAGAGACTAATGGACATGCATATGGTCACAGAAACTTGAGGGTTCATACATGAGGATCAGTGGTCAGCACAACATCGTGGGCTGAAGGGCCTGTTCTGTGCTGTACTGTTCTATGTTCTATGTTCTAAATATATCGGGAGATCTCAAATACCAATCATAATAATCGGGATGTTATGGTAGGGGTTTTTGAACTTTCCAAACCTAGACTGGGACTGCCAGTGTTCAGTGTTTGCAAGGGAGGAATTTGGCAATTGTGTTCCAGAAACTCCCAATCAATATGTAAATGGCCTGAAAAGAGAAACAGCAAAACCTGACCTCCCCTTGGGAAATAAGGTACGGAAAGGGACTGAGGCTTAGTGGGAAAGCATTTAGCCAAAGTGACCACAGTTCTATTAGTTTGAAAATAGCTATGGAAAAGTACAGGCCAGGTCCACAAGTTCAAATTATAAAATGGGGCCAGATCAATCTTGATCGTATTAACCAGGACCTTACAAAAGGTGATTGGGGAGTCTATGTGCAGGGAAAGGGAAGTCTGGCAAGTGAGAATATTTTAAAAGTTTTATAAGTTGAGCGATCAGCGCCAGCATGTTCCTGTTTGTGTGCAGCTCAATGCTGACAGCATTAGGAAACACTGGCTGTCTATTGAGGGTCTGGTCAAGGGTCAAGGAAAAGGAGGCACATGTCATGTATAGCCAGCTGGATCAAGGGAATCCACGAGGATCACAGGGGCTGTAGGAATACACTGTGGGTGGAAATCAGGAATGCAGAAAGGGTACATGAAATAGCCTCGGCAGAAAAGGATAAGGAGAATCCAAAAGTGATTGTATAAATATATTGAGCAAAAGAGTAACTCGAGACAAAATAAGGGCTCCTAAAGATCAATGAGGCAATTGATGTGTGGAACTGCAGGATATTTGCTAAGACCCTAAACAACGTTTTCACTCCAGAACGTACCGTGGACAAAGACTGGGGAACTCAGGGAAGAAGAGTAATACGTTAGACTACAATTGGAGTTCTCTGCAATTCCAGCCTCCCTGCTCTAGGAATGACGTTGTGAAACTGGAAAGTGCTCAGAAAAGATTGACAAAATGTTGCCAGGGCTGTTGCTGAATAAGCTGGGGTTATTTTCCCTGGAGCATCGAAGACTGAGGGGTGACCTGACAGACGTTTATATAAACATGAGGGGTATGGATAGGGTAAACATTCAAGGCCTTTTCCCAGGGATTAGGTAGTCCAAACCTAGAGGGCATGAGGTTAGGTTTAGAGGGGAAAGATTTAAAAGGGACCGAAGGAACAATTTTTTCATGCATAAGGTGATGCGTGTATAAAATGAACTGAGAGAGAATGTAACAGATACTGATACTATGACAACATTTAAAAGGTATCTGGATGGGAATATGAATTGTAATAGTTTAGTAGTACATGGGCCAAATGCTGGTAAATGGGATGGATGTATTTAGATCTTCTGGTCAGCATGGACGAGTGGGACCGAAGGGTCTGTTTCCATGCTGTACATCTCTATGACTTGAAAAGAATGCATGTTATAGAAGAGGTGGTGCTGGAAGGGGTGGAGGTGGGTACAATAACAACGTTTTTCAGACATTTTGATAAGTACATGAATAGGAAATGTTTGGAAGGATATGGGCCAGCAACAGGCAGCTGGGATGGGTTTAGCTTGAGATTATCTTTTCTACCAACTGTAGGGTCTGTTTCCATGCTGCACAACTATGACAAGAATATAGGTTTGGTCCATTTTTTGAGAAACATTATGATGGAATGCTAGGGAACTAAAGATCAATTAACCAGATGTCAGTGATGAGTAGGTTGTGGAAGTGATTCTGCCAGGCAGGAGTTATATGCATTTGCAAAGGCAAGGATTGATGAAAGATAGTCAGCACAAAATCAGGTCTCACTAACTTTGTGCGTACAAAGTCAGGTCTCACTAACTTGATTGCTTTTGTTGAAGTGGTGACCATACATTGTCTACACGAAAGTCAGCAGGACCTTTGACAGGATTCAGCATGATATACTGGTTCAGAAGGTTAGATCACATGGGATCAGGGAGAGTTGGCCAACTGGATACAAAATTGGCTTGACAGTTGGAGACAGAGGGTGGTGGAAGGGGATTGTTGTTCAGACGGGAGGCCTGTGACCAGCTGTGATCGGGGCTGGATCCACTGACATGTATCATCGACATAAACGATTTGATTGAGAATATAGGAGTCATTGTTAGTAAGTTTGCAGATGATCAAATTAATAGCGTCGTGTGCAGTGAATATGGTTATCAAAGAGACTCTTGAACAACGGGGTCAGTGGGCCAAGGAATGAAAGATGCAGTTGACATATGGTGTTGGGTTTTGTTGAGGCAAACCAAGGAGGACTAACAGAGTTAATGGTTTGGCCTTGGACAGTGTTGTCGAACAGAGAGAGACGAAGGGGTGCAGTTACATTGTTCCCTGGAAGTGACATTGCAGTTGAACAGTGTGGTGAAAGCAGTATTTGACGCACTTTCCTTCATTGTCCAGAGCTTTGATATGAATTGGAGACATTTGTAACATTGTCCGAAATATTTGCCTTAGGCAGAGGAGGCTACGGATTGACCTTATAAAGGTTTATAAAACCATGCGGGGCCTCAGTAAGGTGAAAAGCCAAGGGTAGGTGAGTCCAAAGCTAGAGGGTATAAACGTGAGGTGAGAGAGCAAGGATTGAAAGAGGGAGCTGAGCAGCAACATTAGCCACAGAGGATGGTGCATAGACGGAACGGGCCGACAGAGGAAATGGGAGAAACGTGTACAATTACAACATGGAAAAGACATTTGGGGAGATACATGGAGAGGAGAAGGTTTGAAGAGATAAGGGCCAAACACAGGCATATGCGACACGTTTAGTATCAGAATCAGGGTCAGCATTGATGAGTTAGAGTGAAGGTTCTGTTTCCGTGCTACATGACTCTGTCTCCAGTTAAAGAGGAGGAGACTACTGAGATAAGGCATGTTGCAGACACTGAAGCAAGCTACAGCGATAGGGATGGTAGGCTGGAATCCAGTACGTTTCAAATTAGTGAAGTAACTATAAGGAATGGAGGAGGTTACAAAGATAGCAACTGTTATAGGGTTTAACAATTATTGAAGACGTTGGTCACCAAGATATGACATAGATTCAGTGTTGCAGTGTGGTTAGTCTTAGTACAACAGACTTTACATTATGGGCAGGGATTGAGCCTTGGGTATGTCTATATTGTGCTCCCCCTCCAGCACTGTATCTGTGTCATGTACTGTTGGCCGATGTTTGGAGCCCTCTCATTGCTCTCTGCTCTGTGCACTGTGAGTAATCTTACCTCACTGCAGGATTTATTGAAGGCTCCAGATCTCCCTGCCCTTTGTCTCTCTGGCTGACAAACCATCTTCAATGTGATGATTGACGAGACACCCAGCAGTTGGGAAGTCTATTGACTCAGGAACTTCCTGAGTACGTGTAGGAGACAAAGAGATATACAGAATGGGAAATTAGACTGATGCTGTGAGGGTTACACATGGAAAATGTCACTGTGTCCCAAAGAGATCTGGAAAATCTCAGTTTCCATCCCTAGCCTGTGCTGCTGTGTCTCTCTGAAGTGGAGAATTCTGTTGGCTCAGGATCTGGAGATCCTGAGCGAGAGACACTGACAGAGGCAGCAATTAGACTCACACAGTGAGGGATACCACATGAAGAAATACTGAGTGAGATCACCAGAGTGCAGCAAGTTATCAAGATCAAACAATTGTGTCGGAAGAACGGGTTTAGCTTCATGATGCACTGGTGTTAGTGTTCCGGGATGGGCAACCATTGAGCATGTGAAGTGATGGCCGAGTGGTATTACTACAGCACGTATCCAAAACCTCAGCTAATGTACAGGGGAGAAATGTTTGAATCCCACCATCGGAAATGGTGGAATTTGAAATCAATAATTTTAAAAATAGTAATTAACAATCTATAAATAAATATGAGACCATTGCTGATGTACAAAAAGCCCAAACACTTGTCCTTCAGAGATGGACATCTGCCCATCCTAACATGGTCTGCACTACATAACCACAGCAAAGTGTTTGCCTCTCAATTACCCTCTGAAATGGCAGAGCAAGTTACTCAGTTCAATAGCAGCTCGGGATGGACAAGAAAGGCTGGTCAGCCAGAGATACCAACATCCCACACCTGAATTTTAAAAAATAATCCATTAGGATGGACCCACTGGAACTGTGCTGGGATCAGTGTCCTGGCCAATCATGCCGGTAGGTTTGTGGACGGAGCTTTAAACTGACATAGGGGATGCAGGGACAGGCTTCAGATGAAGGAACATCCCAAATCCAAAGAAAGGTGACGCATCGGAACAGCATGGGAATTTGGCTGAAGACATTCAGAAAGGAACCGTAAGGGACAGAGTTTAACTTAACCTGTACATCAGCGAAGAGGTATGTGACAGGACATTGTGGGAAAGAGTAATGTATGTCTTTTTTTCGCATGGAAAAAGTCTCTGCAATAAGGTAGATGGATTTGTGACACAGAGATAAAAGAGATTTATACACCTGGGAGACGTGGTTACAGGACGAACAAAAGGTGAACATAAGTATTCAGTAGCTCACAACCTTGCAGAAACTCAGGCGAAATGCGCAATGAGAACTATAATGGATAACAAAGGCATTACAGAGAAAGCATTTGGCCGCAGATCATGAAGTAGAGTCGGAATGTAAATTCTGGCTACTACTTGCCAAGGACAGAAAAATTAGAACAGTTTTAGCCACCGAACAGCATTTCATTGCACATCACTGCATTAAACAGGAATTAATTGGAATTTTTTAACAAAGATATTGTGATAATTTTGGGAAACTTCAATATTCGCATAATCTGGGACAATCACACTGACAACAGTGATAGTGGAAGGGGAGTACAGATTTTATTTTTCAGTGTTTCTTTGAATAACACATTGTGCAACTAGCTAGGGACATAACTATGTCAGATCGATGGTTGTGTGATGAAACTTAGTGAATGAGTAATGTCACCTGGAGAGATCCTCCGGGAAATTGTGATAAAGTGCAGTTTAAAGAAATATAAAGTTTTAGAGTGAATCACAGAAAGGACAAATTTCAATAAAAAACAAAAATAGTCAATTGTGTAAATTTGACAGGAGAAGCGACCAAGGTAAACAGGCTAAACAGACTGGAACATGTATCTGTAAATGAACAGTGGAAAACATTTGAAGGAACAGTGTAAATCACTCAAAAAAGTACATTCCATCGAAACAGACAAAACCTTAACAAGAAACTCACTCCTGTCCCTCACTCAGGACAAAATGGATCATATTAGATTATGAGGCTGACAAGATCAGCAAAACGTGCTTAAAATCCAGAAGTGAGAGTGTGCTTTAAGAATACGTTTTAAAGGGATTGCAAAGGGTCTGCTGGCAAGAGGAGGGCAGTGGGAAGGGGAATCATTGTCAGGGTTTAATGACACAACAGGAACAGGGAGAGGTGAAGGTGTTGGAGCGCGGCCAGTGCCTGAACGGTCTTACAAAGCCAGTGCGGATTGCTGCAGCTGGAGGGGTTTGCAGGGATAGAGAGGGACATTGGTGGGAGAGGATCAACCAGCTGCTCATCCAAAACCACCACGTCAGTGGCCACAGGATTTTTCGTACACACTATTGACCATCCTCAGGCCATAGGATTATTCACACACAGTATTGACCATTCTCAGCCCACAGGAGCATTCACATAAAGCATTTACGAATTACGGGCCAGAGGATAATTCACTGTATTGACCATCCTCAGGCCACAGGATTATTCACAGATAGTATTGACCATCCTCAGGCCACAGGATTATTCACAAGGTTTTGAGCATTCACAGCGCACAGGATTATTCATACTCTATTGACCATGCACAGGCCACAGTATAATTAACAAACAGAAATGACCATGCAGAGACCACAGATTATTAACACACATCATTGACCATCCACAGGCCACATTATTACTCACACACAGTATTAACGATTCATAGTCCACAAGTTTATCAACACACAGTATTGACCATTCTCAGGCTGCAAGATTATTCACACACAGTATTGCCCAAACACAGGTCTCAGGATTATTAACACGCAGTATTGAACAACCTCAGGCAACAGGATTATTCACACACTATATTGACCATCCTCAGGCCACAGGAGTATTCACACACAGTACTGAACATCCTCAAGCAACAGGATTATTCACACACAGTATTGACCATTCTCAGGTCACAGGATTTCTCACACACTGTATTGTCCAGCCTCTGGCCACAGGATTTTTGAACACACTGTCTTGAACATTTACAGGTCACAGGATTACCCACACAATGTATTGACGACTCTCAGGCCACAGGTTTATTCACACACAGTATTGAGCAGTCACAGTGCACAGGATTATACACACACAGTATTGACAATCTTCAGGCCACAGTATTATTAACAAACAGAAATGACCATCCACAGGCCACAGGATTATTAACACACAGTATTGACCATCCTTAGGCAAAGGTGTATTCACACACAGTATTGACAATTCACGGGCTATAGGATAATTCTCACACAGTACTGACCATCATCAGTCTGGAAGATTCTTCACACAGTATTCTACATCCTCAGGCCTCAGGATTATTCCCATACTGTATTGACCATCCTCAGTCCACAGGATTACTCACAAACAGTACTGACCACCCAAAGACCACAGGATTATTCACTCACTGTATTGAGCAGTCACACCCCACAGGATTATTCACACACAGTATTGAGCAGTCACAGTGCACAGCATTATTTGCACTGACCATCCTCCGGCAAAGGGTTATTCACGCACAGTATTGACGATTCACAGTCCACAGCATTATTCTCACATAGAATTGAACAATCGCAGGCAACAGGATGAATCACACATTGCATTGATCATCCTCAGGCCACAGGATTATTCACACACAGTATTGACCATCCTCAGGACGCAGTATTATTAATAAACTGTATTGACTCTGCACAGGCCACAGATTATTAACACACAGTAGTGACCATTCAATGGCCACAGCCTTGTTCCCGCACAAAATTGACTATCCTCATGCCACAGGTTTATTCACACACAGTATTGAGCGGTCACAGTGCACAGAATTATTCACACTCAGTATTGACCATCCTTATGCAAAGGTTCATTCACACACAGTATTGACCATTCACAGCCCACAGGATTATTCACACAAGCATTGACCATTCACAGGTAACAGGATTATTCTCACGCAGGATTGAACCTCAAACAACAGGATTAATCCCACATCGTAGTGATCACCCTTAGGCTACAGGATTACTCTCACACAGTTTTGATCATCCTCAGGCCAAGGGTTATTCACACACAGTACTAATGATTCACACGCCAGAGAATTAGTCACACACAGTATTAACCAACCTCCGGCCACACGATTAATGAACTCACTGTTTTGACCAGTTACAGGTCACAGGATTATTCACAGATGGTACTCACTATCCTCAGGCCACAGGATTATTCACACTCAGTATTGAGCATTTACAGTGCACAGGATTATTCAACACTTTGTATAGTCCATCCACAGGCCATACAATTGTTTACAAACAGTATTGACGGTTCACAGGTCACAGAATTATTCGCAAACAGTATTGACCATCCTCAGGCCACAGGATTGTTCACACACAGTATTGAGCATTCACAGTGCACAGGATTATTCAACACTTTGTATAGTCCATCCACAGGCCACACTATTACTAACAAACAGTATTGACGGTTCACAGGCCACAGGATTATTCACACACAGTATTGACCATCCTCAGGCCACAGGATTGTTCACACACAGTATTGACCATCCTCAGCCAAAGGTTATTCACACACAGTATTGACGATTCACAGGCCAGAGGATTATTCACACATGATATTGACCATTAACTGTCCAAGGATAATTCACACACAGCATTGACCATCACAGGCCACAGGTTTATTCACAGACAATATTGAATATCCTCAGGGCACAGGATTATTCACGGTATTGATCATCATCAGACCACAAGATTATTCACACACTTTATTAACCAGCCTCCAGCCACAAGATTATTCACAACAGTATTGACCACAGACAGGCCACAGGATTATTCAAACAAAGTATTGACAAATCACAGGCCACAGGATAAGTGACACACATTATTGATCATCCTCAGGTACCAGGATTATTCACACATGGTATAGATCATTATCGGGACACAGAATTATTCATATACGGTATTGACTTACCTCAAGCCACAGGGTTTTTCACACACAGTTTTGACCAACCTCAGGCCACAGGATTATTTTCACAAGGTATTGACCATCATCAGGCCACAGGATTACTCACCCAATATACTGACCATCCTCACGCAACATAATTATTCACATAAATTATTGACCATCATCAGGCCACAGGATTATTCACACACAGCATTGACCATTCTCAGGCCACAAGAGTATTATTCCCAGGATTATTTACGTACAGTATTGACCATCCTCAGTACACAGGGATACTCAAAAAAAAATTCTCAGGTCACAGGATTACTCAAACACAGTATTGACCACCATTAGGCCACAGGATTAATGAACACACTGTCTTGACCATTTACAGGTCTCAGTTTCATTCATACACAGTTTTGACCATTCTCAGGCCACAGGATTGTTCACACAGTGTATGGATCACCCTCAGGCTGCAGGATTATTCACAGACAGTACTCACTACCCTCAGGCCACAGGATTGTTCACACAGTGTATTGATCACCCTCAGGCTGCAGGATTATTCACAGACAGTACTCACTACCCTCAGGCCACAGGATTGTTCACACAGTGTATTGATCACCCTCAGGCTGCAGGATCATTCACAGACTGTACTCACTACCCTCAGGATACAGGATTGTTCACACACAGTAATGACCATCCAAGGGTTATTCACACACAATATTCAGCATTCACCATGCACAACATTATTCACACTCAGTATTGACCTTCCTCAGGCCAAAGGATTATTCCCACACAACTGACCATCCTCAGGCCACAGAATAATGCCCACACAGTTTTGGCCATCCTCATGCCACAGGATTGTTCACAAATAATATTGACCACCTTCGCGCCACAGGATTATTCACACACAGTATTCACCATTCACAGTCCACAGCATTATTCACACACAGCATAGACCGTTCACAGACCACAGAATTATTCACACACAGCATTGAACAGCCCCAGTCAACAGGATTAATCGCACATAGTTCTGACCATTCTCAGGCCACAGGATTGCTCACACACAGTATTGACCATCCTCAGGGCAAGGGTTATTCACACACAGTATTGACGATTCACAGGCCAGAGGATTATTCATACGTGGTATTGACCATTCACTGTCCAAGGATAATTCACACACAAGGATAATTCAACAGGATTAATCACACATAGTTCTGACCATTCTCTGGCCACAGGATTGCTCACACACAGTATTGACCATCTTCAGGCCAAGGGTTATTCACACACAATATTGACGATTCACAGGCCAGAGGATTATTTCCACGTGGTATTGACCATTCACTGTCCAAGGATAATTCACAAACAGCATTGACTGTCACAGGCCACAGGTGTATTCACACACAATATTGAAGATCCTCAGGGCACAGGATTATTCACGGTATTAACCAGCCTCCGGCCACAAGATTATTCATAACAGCATAGACCATTCACAGGCCACAGCCTTATTCACACACAGTATTGACCATCCACAGGCCACAGATTATTAACACGCAGTATTGACCATTCACAGGCCACAGCCTTATTCACACACAGTATTGACTATCCTTAGGCCACTGGATTATTCCCACACTTTATTGACTACTCTCAGGCCATAGGTTTATTCACTTACAGTATTGACAATTCACAGGCCAGAGGACTATTCGCACATTCACTATCCAAAGGATTATTCACACACAGTATTGACCATCCTCAAGCCACAGGATTATTCTCACACAGTATTGACCAGTCTATGGCCACTTGAATTTTAAACCAACTGCCTTGACAATTTATAGGTCACAGGATTAACATACCATCCTTAGGCCACAGGATTATTCGCGCACAGTATTGACCGTCCTCAGGCCAAGGGTTATTCATACACAGTATTGATAATCCTCATACCACAGGATTATTCACATATGGAACTCAGAATTCACTGTCCAAAGGATTATTCACAATCATCCACCGACAGGATTATTCACACACTGTATTGACCAGGCTGTGGTCCCAGGATTAAGGAATACACTGTCCTGACTATCCTCAGTCCACAGGATTGTTCACACAGTGTATTGATCACCCTCAGGCTGCAGGATTATTCACAGACAGTACTCACTACCCTCAGGCCACAGGATTGTTCACACAGTGTATTGATCACCCTCAGGCTGCAGGATTATTCACAGACTGTACTCACTACCCTCAGGTCACAGGATTGTTCACACACAGTAATGACCATCCAAGGGTTATTCGCACACAGTATTCTGCATTCACCATGCACAGGATTATTCACACACAGTATTGACCTTTCTCAGGCCAAAGGATTATTCCCACACAACTGACCATCCTCAGGCCACAGAATAATTCCCACACAGTTTTGGCCATCCTCATGCCACAGGATTGTTCACACACAGTAATGACCATCCAAGGGTTATTCACACACAGTATTCACCATTCACAGTCCACGGCATTATTCTCACACAGCATAGACCGTTAACAGACTACAGGATTATTGACACAGCATTGAACAGCCCCAGTCAACAGGATTAATCACACATAGTTCTGACCATTCTCTGGCCACAGGATTGCTCACACACAGTATTGACCATCCTCAGGCCAAGGGTTATTCACACACAGTATTGACGATTCACAGGCCAGAGGATTATTTACACATGGTATTGACCATTCACTGTCCAAGGATAATTTACACATAGCATTGACTGTCACAGGCCGCAGGTTTATTCACACACAATATTGAATATTCTCAGGGCACAGGATTATTCACGGTATTAACCAGCCTCCGGCCACAAGATTATTCACAAGAGCATTGACCATTCACAGGCCACAGCCTTATTCACACACAGTATTGACCATCCACAGGCCACAGATTATTAACACCCAGTATTGACCATTCATAGGCCACAGCCTTATTCACAGACAGTATTGACTATCCTTAGGCCACTGGATTATTCCCACACTTTATTGACTACTCTCAGGCCACAGGTTTATTCACACACAGTATTGACCATCCTCAAGCCACAGGATTATTCTCACACAGTATTGACCAGTCTGTGGCCACTTGAATTTTGAACCAACTGCCTTGACAGTTTATAGGTCACAGGATTAACACACAAGGTAATTACCATCCTCAGGCCACAGGATTATTCACGCACAGTATTGACCGTCCTCAAGCCACAGGATTATTCTCACACAGTATTGACCAGTCTGTGGTCACTTGAATTTTGAACCAACTGCCTTGACAGTTTATACGTCACAGGATTAACACACAAGGTAATTACCATCCTCAGGCCACAGGATTATTCACGCACAGTATTGACCGTCCTCAGGCCAAGGGTTATTCATACACAATATTGATAATCCTCATACCACAGGATTATTCACATATGGAACTCAGAATTCACTGTCCAAAGGATTATTCACACATTGTATTGACAATCGTCCAGCGACAGGATTATTCACACACTGTATTGAACAACCTCAGGACACAGGAATATTCACAAACAGTATTAAACAAACATTCTCAGGCCACATGATTATTCACACACTGTATTGACCAGGCTGTGGTCCCAGGATTAAGGAATGCACTGTCCTGACTATCCTCAGTCCACAGGATTGTTCACACACAGAATTGTTCACCCTCAGGCCAAGGGTTATTCACACACAGTATTGAAGATTCACAGGCCACAGGTATAATGACACACCTTATTGACCATCCTCAGGCAACAGGATTATTCTCACACAGTACTGACCATTCTGACGCAACACAATTATTCACACATGGTATTGATCATCCTCAAGCCACAGGGTTATTTTCACATGGTATTGACCATCCTCAGGCCGCAGGATTAATCACACATGATATTGACCATTCACTGTGTAAAAGATTATTCTCACACAGTATTGACCATCCTCAGGCAACAGGAGCAGTTCACAGAATATTCATCAACTCAGGCAACAAGATTATTCACGCACAGTATTGACCATCCTCAGGCCGCAGGATTATTCGCACACAGCTTTGACCATTCACAGCCCATAGCATTATTCGCACACAGTATTGAACAAGCTCAGGCAACAGAATTAATCACACATGGAACTGACCATTCACTGTCCAAAGGATTATTCACACACTGTATTGACCATCCTCAAGCCACAGGATTATTCACACGCAGTAATGACCATCCTCAGGCCACAGGATTATTTTCACACATTATTGACCAGCCTCCAGCCACAAGATTATTCACTGAAAGTAGTGACCAACCTCAGGCTACAGGAGTATTCATAAACAGAATTAAGCATTCATAGTTCCCAGGATTATTTAAACACAGTATTGACAATCCACAGTCCACAGAATTATTCACACAAGTATTCTCCATCCTCGGGCCGCAGGAGTATACACACACTGTATTCTACGTCCTCAGGCCTCAGGATTATTCACACACTGTATTGACCAGCCTACTTCCACAGGATTTTTGAATCTACTGCCTTGTCAGTTTCCTGGTCACAGGATTATTCACACAAAGTATTGACCATCCTCAGGCCAAGGGTTATTCACACACAGTATTGACACTTCACAGGTCAGAGTATTATTCACACATAGTATTGACGATTCGTAGCCACAGGATTATTCACACGCAGTATTGACGATTTACAGGCCACAGGAGTGGCAACACACATTATTGACCACCCTCAGGTACCAGGATTATTCATACACGGTATTGACCATTATCAGGACACGGGGTTATTCATATACAGTATTGATTTACCTCAAGCCACAGGATTTTTCACACACAGTATTGACGATCCTCAGGCCACAGGATTATTTTCACAAGGTACTGACCATCATCAGGCCACAGGATTAATCACATACTGTACTGACCATCCTCACGCAACAGAATTATTCACATAAATTATTGACCATCATCAGCCCACGGGATTATTCACACACAGCATTGACCATCCTCAGGTCACAAGATTACTCGCACACAGTGTTGAGCATTCATAGTTCCAGGATTATTCATACACCAAATTGACCATCCTCAGGCCACCAGATTTGTCCCACACTTTATTGACCTTCCTCAGGCCAAAGGATTATTCCCACACAGAACTGACCAATCTCAGGCCACGGGATAATTCCCACACAGTTTTGGCCATCCTCAGGCCACAGGATTGTTCACAAATAATATTGACCACCCTCACGCCACAGGATTATTCACACACAGTGTTCACCATTCACAGACCACAGAATTATTCACATACAGCATTGAACAACCCCAGTCAACAGGATTAATCGCACATAGTTTTGACCATTCTCAGGCCATAGGATTGCTCACACACAGTATTGACGATTCACAGGCCAGAGGATTATTCGCACATGGTAATGACCATTCACTATCCAAAGGATTATTCACACACAGTATTGACCATCCGCAAGCCACAGGATTATTCTCACACAGTATTGACCAGCCTACGGCCACTAGATTTTTGAACCAACTGCCTTGACAGTTTACAGGCCACAGGAATCTTCATACATGGAACCAACCATTCACTGTCCAAAGGATTATTCACACACTGTATTGACCATTCTCAAGCCACAGGATTGATGAACACACTGTCCTGACCATCCTCAGGCCACAGGATTGTTCACACATGGTATTGATAACCCTCAAGCACTGGTTTATTCACACACAGTATTGACGATTCACAGGCCAGTGGATTATTCACACAGAGTATTAACCATTTTCAAGTCACAGGGTTGTTCACACACAGTATTGACAATCCTGACGCAACACAATTATTCACACACAATATTGACCATCCGCAAGCCACAGGATTATTCACACATGGTATTGACAATCATCAGGTCACAGGAGTAATCACACATGGTATTGACCATCCTCAGGCAACAGGATTATTCTCACGCAATATTGACCATCCTCACACAAAGACTTATTCACACACAGTATAGACCACCCTAATGCCACAGGAGTATTCACACACGGTATTGACATTCCGCAGGCCACAGGATCATTTACACACATTATTGACCAGCCTCCCGCCACAAGATTATTCACTCAAAGTTTCGACCAACCTCAGGCCACAGGAATATTCATAAACAGTATTGAGCATTCAGGATTATTTAAACACAATATTGACAATCCATAGTCCACAGAATTATTCACACAAGTATTCTCCATCCTTGGGCCACAGGATTATTCACACACTATACTGACCAGCCTACCTCCACAGGATTTTTGAACCCACTGCCTTGTCAGTTTACTGGGCACAGGATTATTCACAAAGTATTGACCACCCTCTGGCCAAGGGTTATTCACACACAGTATTGGCCAGCCTACGGCCCCAGGACTAATGAACATACTGTCATGACCATCCTCATGCCACAGGATTGTTCACACATAATATTGTAGAACCTCGGGCCAGAGGATTATTCACACACCGTATTGATGCTTCACAGGCCACAGGATTATTCACACACAATATTGACGAATCGTCGGCCACAGGATTATTCACACACGGTATTGACCATCTTCAGGCCAGAGGATTATTCACACGGTATTGACCATTATCAGGACACATGATTATTCATATACGGTATTGACCATCCTCAGGCCACCGGATCATTTTCACACAGTATTGACTATCATCAGGCCACAGGATTAATCACACACTGTATTGACCATCCTCACGCAATAGAATTATTCTCACACTGTATTAACCACTCTCAGGCCGCAGGATTATTCACACACATTATTGACGATCCTCAGGTCTGGATTACTCACCTACAGCAATGACCACCCTCAGGCCACAAGATTATTCCCACACAGAATTGAGCATTCATAGTTCCAGGATTATTTACACACCGTATTGACCACCCTCAGGCCTCAGGATTATTCACACACAGTATTGACCATTCACAGTCCACAGCATTACTCACACACAGCACAGACCGTTCACAGGCCACAGGAATATTCACACACAGTATGGACCATTCACAGTCCACAGCATTACTCACACACAGCACAGACAGTTCACAGGCCACACGATTATTCACACACAATATTGACGATTCACAGGCCAGTGGATTATTCACACATGGTATTGACCATTCACTGTCCAAAGTTTTATTCACACACAGTATTGACTATCCTCAAGGCACAGGATTATTCTCACACAATATTGACCATCCTCAGGCAACAGGAGTACTCACACACAGTATTGACCAGCCTCAGGCCAGGGGATTATTCAAAAACAGTATTTACTACTCTTAGGTCACAGCATTATTCACACACGCTATTGACCATCCTCAACCCACAGGATTATTTTCATATGGTATTGACCATCATCAGGCCACAGGATTATTCACACACATTATTGACCAGCGTCCAGCCACAAGATTATTCACTCTCAGTATTGACCAACCTCAGGCCACAGGAGTGTTCATAAACAGTCTTGAGCATTCATAGTTTCCAGGATTATTTAAACACAGTATTGACAATCCATAGTCCACAGGATTATTCACACAAGTATTCTCCATCCTCAGGCTGCAGGAGTATACACACACAGTATTCTCCATCCCCAGGCCACAGGTTTATTCACATACAGTACTCTACATTGTCAGGCTTCAGGATTACTCACACACTGTATTGACCAGCCTACGGCCAAGAGTTTTTGAACCCTCTTATCAGTTTACAGGTCACAGGATTATTCACACAAGTTATTGACCATCCTCAGGCCACAGAATTATTCAAGCACAGTAATGACCATCCACAGGCCAAGGGTTGTTCACACATAGTATTGACCATCCTCAGACCGAGGAATTATTCACACACTGTATTGACAATCGTCAAGCAACAGGATTATTCACACAGAGTATTGACCAACCTCAGGCCACAGGATTATGCACAAACGATACTAAACATTCTCAGGCCACATGATTATTCACACACTGTACTGACCAGCCTACGGCCCCACGATTAATGGACAAACTGTCCTGACCATTCTCAGGCCACAGGATTGTTCACACACGGAATTGACTACCCTCAGGCCAAGGGTTATTCACACACAGTATTGAAGATTCACAGGCCACAGGATTAGTGACACACGTTATTGACCATCCACAGGGAAAAGGATTATTCACACACGGTATTGACCAGCCTCAGGCCACAGGATCATTCACAAACGATATTGGCCATCCGCAAGCCACAGGATTATTTTCACATAGTATTGACAATCATCAGGCCACATGTTTATTCACATAGTGTATTGACCATCCTCAGGCCACAGGATTGTTCACACATGGTATTGACCATTCACTGTCCAAAGGATTATTCTCACAAAGTATTGACCATCCTCAGGCAACAGGAGCAGTGCACACAGTATTAATCAACTCAGGCCACATGATTATTCACACACAGTATTGACCATTCACAGCCCACAGCATTATTCACACACAATATTGAACAACCTCAGGCAACAAGATTAATCACACATGGAACTGACCATTCACTGTCCAAAGGATTATTCACACACTGTATTGACCATCCTCACGCAACAGAACGATTCACACAAAGTAATGACCATCCTCAGGCCACAGGAGTATTCACATCCAGTATTGACCAACCTCAGGCCGCAGGATTATTCTCACACAGCATTCAACAACCTCAGACAACAGGAGAAAACACACATGGAACTGACCATTCACTGTCCAAAGGATTATTCACACACTGCATTGACCATCCTCAAGTCACAGGATTATTCACACACAGTATTGACCATCCTACGGTAACAGGATTAATGAAAACACTGTCCTGACGATCCTTATGTCACAGGATTGTTCACACATTGTAGTGCAGATCCTCAGGGCACAGGATTATTCACACAGTATTGACGATCACATTCCAGAGCAGTATTCACACACAGTATTGATGATTCACAGGCCAAGAGTTATTCACACACAGTATTGACGATACGCAGGCCAAAGATTATGCACACATGGCATTGACCATTCACTGTCCAAAGCATTATTCACACACAGTATTGACCATCCTCAAGTCACACGATGGTTCAACACAGTATTCACCATCCTCAGGCAAAAGGATTATTCACACACAGTATTGACCACCCTCAAGCCACAGGATGTTTTGCACACAGTATTGATGATCCTCAGGCCACAGGATTATTTTCACACGGTATTAACCATCACCAGGCCACAGGATTAATCACACACTGCATTGACCATTCTCACGCTACAGAATTATTCACACAAAATAATGACCACCCTCACGCTACAGAATTATTCTGACATAGTATTGACCATCCTCAGTCAACAGGATTATTCACACAACGTATTTACCATCCTCATACTACAGAATTATTCTGACACAGTATTGACCATCCTCAGTCAACAGGAATATTCACACACCGTACTGACCATCCTCCTGCCAGCGGATTTGTCACACACAGTATTGGCCATCCTCACGCAACAGGATGAATCACACATGGTATTGATCATTCTCAGGCCACAGGATTATTCACACGCAGCTCTGACCCCCCCCCCCCCCCCCTTAGGCCACAGGATAAATGAACACACTGTCTTGATCATTTACAGGTCACAGATTTATTCACACACAGTTTTGACCACCCTCAGGCAGCAGGATTATGCACAGATAGTACTCACTACCCTCAGGCCACAGGATTGTTCACACACAGTAATGACCATCCTTAGTTCAAGGGTTATTCACTCGCAGTATTCAGTGCACAGGATAGTTCACACACTGTATTGACCAACCTCAGGCCATAAGACTATTCCCACACAGTAGTGACCATTCTCAGGCCGCAGAATTATTCCCACACAGTAGTGACCATTCTCAGGCCACAGGATTATTCACACACAGTATTGACCGTCCTCAAACTGCAGGAATATTCACACACAGTAATGACAATCCTCAGGGCACAGGATTATTCGCACACAGTATTGACCATTCTCAGGCAACAGGATTATTCCCACACAGCATTGACCATTCTCAGGCCAACAGGATTATTCACACACAGCATGGACCGTCCTCAGGCGACAGGATTATTCACACAAAGTATTGACAATCCTCAGGCCACAGGATTATTCACTCACTGTATTGAACATCCTCAGGTAGCAGGATATTTAACACACACAGTATTGACTATCCTTCGGCCCAACGGTTATTCCCACACAGTATTGACTAACATATGGCTACAGTATTAATGAACACACTGTCTTGATCATTTACACATCACAGGTTTACTTCCACGCAGTATTAACGATTCTCAGGCCACAGCAATATTCAGACGCAGTATTGACCATTCACAGGGCACAGGATTATTCACACACAGCATTGACTAGCACATGGCCACAGGATTAATGAACACTCTGTCTTCAATATTTGCAGGTCACAGGATTATTCCAACATAGTATTGACAATCCTCAGGCCACATCATTATTCACACATGTGTTGACCAGCCTACAGCCACAGGATTAATGAACACACTGTCTTGATCATTTACAGGTCACAGAAATATTCCCACACAGTATTGACCATCCTCAGGTCACAGGATTATTCCCACACAGCATTGACCATTCTCAGGCCAACAGGATTATTCCCATACATTATTGACCATTCTAAAGCCACAGGATTATTCACACATGGTATGGACCGTCCTCAGTCAACAGGATTATTCACACAAAGTATTGGCAATCCTCAGGCCACTAGATTATTCACACACTGTATTGAACATTCTCAGTTCACAGGATTATTCACACACAGTATTGACCACCACACGGCCACAGAATTAATGAACACACTGTCTTGGTCATTTACAGGATTAATGATTACTCGGTCTTCAACATTTGCAGGTCACAGGATTTTTCCCACATAGTATTGACAATTCTCAGACCACATCATTATTCACACACAATATTGACCAGCCTACGGCCACAGGATTAATGAACACACTGTCTTGACCATTTACAGGTCTCAGGATTATTTCCACACAGTATTGACAATCCTCAGGCCATAGATTTTTCACACACGATATTGACAATCCTCAGGCCACAGGATTATTTACACATTGTATTGATCATCCTCAGACCACAGGACGATTTACGCACAGTATTGACAGTATACAGGCCGCAGGATTACTCACACACAGTATTGAAAATTCACAGGCCACAGGATTACTTGCAGAGCGTTTCAGAGAACACCTCTGGGACACCCGGACCAACCAACCCAACCACCCTGTGGCTCAACACTTCAACTCCCCCTCCCACTCCACCAAGGATATGCAGGTCTTTGGACTCCTCCATCACCAGACCACAACAACACGACGGTTGGAGGAAGAGCGCCTCATCTTTCGCCTAGGAACCCTCCAACCACAAGGGATGAAGTCGGTTTTCACTGGTTTCCTCATTTCCCCTCCCCCCACCTTGTCTCAGTCAAATCCATCGAATCCAGCACCGCCTTCCTAACCTGCAATCTTCTTCCAGACCTCTCCGCCCCACCCCAGTCTGACCTATCACCCTCACCTTGACCTCTTTCCACCTATCAAATTTCCGACGCCCCTCCCCCACGTTCCTCCTCCCTACCTTTTATCTTAGCCTGCTGGACAAACTTTCCTCATTCCTGAAGAAGGGCTTATGCCCGAAACGTCGATTCTCCTGTTCCCTGGATGCTGCCTGACCTGCTGCGCTTTTCCAGCAATACATTTTCAGCTCTGATCGCCAGCATCTGCAGTCCTCACTTTCTCCACAGGATTACTCAGACAATGTATTCACAACCCTCAGGCCACAGGATTATTCGCACACAGTATTGAACATTCTCAGGCCACTTGATTTTTCACACACTGTACTGACCATCCTCAGGACACACTAGTATTCACACACAATATTCAATATTCCCAGCCCACAGCATTATTCACACTCAGTATTGATTGGAACACGGCCACAGGATTAATGAACACAGTGTCTTAACCATTTACATGGTCACAGAATTACTTTCACACAATATTGACTATCTTCAAGCCACAGGATTGTTCACATACAGTATTGAACATCCTGAGACCACAGGAGTATTCACACATAGTATTGAACATCCTCAGGGCACAGGAGTATTCACACATAGTATTGACCAGCATACGGCCACAGGATTAATGAACACACTGTCTTTACCATTTACAGGTCACAGAAATATTCGCACCCAGTATTGACCATCCTCAAGCCACAGGATTATTCTCACACAGCATTGACCATTCTCAGGCCACAGGATTATTCACACACAGTATGGCTGTCCTCAGGCAACATAATGTTTCACACAATGTATGGACCATTCTCAGGCCACAGGATTATTCACTCGCTGTATTGAACATCCTCGGGTAGCAGGACATTTAACACACACTGTATTGACTATCCTTCGGCCCAACGGTTATTCCCACACAGTCTTGACCATTCTCAGGCCGCAGGATTATGCACACACAGTATTGACCATTCTCAGTCCACAGGATTACTCACTCACAGTATTGACCACCATACAGCCACAGTATTAATGAACGCACTGCCTTGACCATTTACACGTCACAGGATTATTTCCATGCAGTATTGACAAGTCTCAGGCCACAGCAATATTAACACACAGTATCGACCATTCACAGGGCACAGGATTATTCACACACAGTATTGACCATTCTCAGTCCACAGGATTACTCACTCACAGTATTGACCACCATACAGCCACAGTATTAATGAACGCACTGCCTTGACCATTTACACGTCACAGGATTATTTCCATGCAGTATTGACAAGTCTCAGGCCACAGCAATATTAACACACAGTATCGACCATTCACAGAGCACAGGATTATTCACACACATCATTGACTAACACACGGCCACGGGATTAATGAACACTCGGTCTTCAACTTTTGCAGGTCACAGGATTGTTCCAACATAGAATTGACAATCCTCAAGCTACATGATTATTCACACACAGTATTGACCAGCCTACGGCCACAGGATTAATGAACACATTGTCGTGATCATTTACAGGTCACATGATTATTCCCATACAGTATTGAACATCCTCAAGGAACAGGAATCTTTACACAAAGTATTCACCATCCTCAGGCCATGGATTATTCACACACAGTATTGACAATCCTCAAGCCACTGGATTTATCCTACACAGTATTGACCATCCTCAGGCCACAGGATTATTCACATACAGTATTGACCATCCACAGGCAACAGGATTATTCTCACACTGTATTGACCATTCTCAGGCCACAGGATTATTCACACACAGTATTGACCATCCGCTGGCCACAGTATTATTTGCAAACAATATTGACATTGCACAGGACACAGATTATTAACACATAATATTGACCATCCACAGCCCACAGGATTATTATCACACAGCATTGACCATCCACAGGCCCACCTTATTCTCACACAGTATTGCCCACCCTTAGGCAAAGGACTATTGACACACAGTATTGACAATTCACGGGCCACAGGAATACTCAAACACAGTATTGACCATCCTTAGGCCACAGGATTATTCACACAGTGTATTGACCACTCACAGTCCAAAAGGATTATTCACACATAGAATTGACTATCCTTAGGCCAGGGTTATTCACACACAGTATTTACGAATCACAGGCCATAAGATTATTCACAGACGTTATTGACTGCCCTCAGGCCACAGGATTATTCCCACACAGTATTGACCATTCCCAGGCCACAGGATTATTCACACTCAGTATTGACCATCCTCGGGTAGCAAAATTATTCACACACATTATTGTCCAGCCTCAGGCCACAGGATTAATTACACACTGTATTGACAGTACAGAGGCCACAGGAGTATTCACACACAGTATTGACCATTCTCAGCCCACAGGAGTATTCACACACAGTATTGACGAACATACGGCCACAGGATTAATAAACACATTGTCTTGACCATTCAGTACAAACAGTACTGAACATGCACAGGCCACAGTTTATTAACACCCACTATTGACTATCCACAGGCCACAGTTTATTAACAAACAGTATTGAACATGCACAGGCCACAGATTGTTGATTCACAGTATTGACCATCCACATCACAAAGGATTATTATCACACAGCATTGACCATCCACAGGCCACAGGATTACTATCACACAGCATTGACCATCCACAGGCCACAGGATTGCTATCACACAGCATTGACCATCCACAAGCCACAGATTATTAACACCCAGTATTGACTACCCACAGGCCACAGGATTACTATCACACAGCATTGACCATCCACAGCCCACACTATTATTCACTCACAATATTGACCATCCTTAGGCAAATGGTTATACACACACAGTACTGACGATTCACAGCCCAGAGCATTATTCACACACAGTATTGACTGCCCTCAGGCCACATTATTATTCACGCACAGTATTGACCATCCTCCGTCAGCAGGATTACTCACACACAGTATTGATCATCCTCAGGTCAAGGGTTATTCACACACAGTATTGACAATCCTAAGGACATAAGATCATTCACACACTGTATTGACCAAACTGAGGCCACGGGATTAATGAACACATTCTCTTTACCAATTAACAGGGCACAGGAATATTCCCACACAGTACTGACAATCCATAGGGCACAAGAATATTCCCACACAGTACTGACAATCCACAAGGCACAGGATTATTCACACACAGTATTGAACATCGTCAAGTTCAGGATTACTCTGACACACTATTAACCATTCACAGTCCACAGGATTATTCACACACAGTATTGACCAGCATACGGCCACAGGATTAATGAATACACTGTCTTGATCATTTACACGTCACAGGATTATTCCCACACAGTATTGACGATTCTCAGGCCACAGCAATATTCACACACAGTATTGACCATCCTCAGGGCACAGGTTTATTCACACACAGCATTGACTAGCACATGACCACAGGATTAATGAATAGTCTGTCTTCAACATTTGCAGGTCCCAGGATTATTCCCACATAGTATTGACCATCCTGAAGTCACAGGATAATTTACACACAGTATTGACCATCCTCAGGCCATGGATTATCCACACAACGTAGTGACAATCCTCAAGACAAAGGATTATTCCTACACAGTATTGATCATCCTGAGGCAACAGGATTATTCTCACACTGTATTGACCATTTTCAAGTCACAGGATTATTCATAAATGGTATTAAATATCCTCAGGCAACACGATTGTTCACACACAGTATTGACCATCCTCAGGACAAGGGTTATTCACGCACAGTATTGACCATCCACAGCCCACAGGATTATTGCCACACAGCATTGACCATCCACAGCCCACAGGATTATTGCCACACAGCATTGACCATCCACAGGCCACATCATTATTCACACACAGTATTGCCCATCCTTAGGCAAAGGGCTATTCGCACACAGTATTGACTATCCTTGGGCTAAGGGTTATTCAAATACAGTATTTACAATTCACGGGCCATAGGATTATTCGCACACAGTATTTACAATTCACGGGCCATAGGATTACTCACACACAGTATTTACAATTCAAGGGCCATAGGATTACTCACACACAGTATTTACAATTCACGGGCCATAGGATTATTCGCACACAGTATTGACTGCCCTCAGTGCAGAGGATTATTCACACAGTATTGAGCATTCACAGTGCACAAGGTTATTCACACACTGTATTCACAAATCTCAGGCCACAGGTTAATTCACACACAGTATTGACAATCCTCCGTCTACAGGATTACTCACTCAGTATTGACCATTCACAGTCGACAGCATTTTTCACACACAGTATTGACAATCCTCAGGCCCCAGGATTATTCACACATAGTATTGACGAACATACGGCCACAGGATTAATAAACACACTGCTTTGATCATTTACAGCTCACAGGATTATTCACACACAGTATTGACCATTCACAGGCCAGAGGATTATTCACACACATTATTGACCATCCTAAGGCCATTAGATCATTCACACACGGTAGTGACCAACCTCAGGCCACAGGATTAATGAACACATTCTCTTTACTAATTAACAGGGCACAGGATTATTCCCACATGGTATTGAACATCCTCAAACGATAGGATTACACACACACTCTGGGACTCTCTCTCACACACACACACACTCTGGGACTCTCTCTCACACACGCACACACACGCACACTGGGACTCTCTCTCTCTCTCTCTCTCTCTCTCTCTCTCTCACACACACACACACACACACACACAGGGTCTAACACACACACTAGGACACACACACACACACAGACACACACACTGGGACTCACACACACACACACAGACACACTCTGAGACTCTCTCTCTCACACACACACACTCTGGGACTCTCTCTCACACACACACACACACACACACTCTAGGACTCACACACACACACACACTGGGACTCACACACACACACACACACACTCTAGGACTCATACAGACACACACACACACACACTCTAGGACCCTCACACACACACACACACACACACACTCTAGGTCTCACACACACACACACACTCTGGGACTCTCTCACACACACACACACACTGGGACTCACACACAAACACATACACACACTCTGGGACTCATACACACACACACACTCTGGGACTCTCACACATACACACACACACACTCTGGGACTCGCACGCACACACACTCTGGGACTCACACACACACACACACACACACACACACTCTGGGACTCTGATTCTCACACACTCTGGGACTCACACACGAACACACACACACACACTGGGACTCACACTCTAATTCTCACAAACTCTGTGACTCACACATACACACACTCTGGGACACTGATTCTCACACTCTGGGACTCAAACACACACATTCTGGGACACTGTGATGCTCACACACTCTCGGGGATACCCTCTCTCACACACACACTGGTATCCCCTCACTGACACATACACACACACACGCTGGGACTCTCAAAAACACACACACACACACACACACACACACACACACACACACACACACACACACACACACACACACACGCTTTGGGACTCTCACACACACACACACACACACACACTCTGGGACTCACTGACACACCATTGACCATTCACAGCCCACCGGATTGTTCACATATAGTATTGATCATACTCAGGCCAAGGATTAGTCACACACAGTATTGACCATTCATAGCCCACAGGACTATTCCCACACAGTATTGGCCATTCTCAGGCCACAATATTATTTACATTGCAAGTGCAATGTTCCTCCTGCAACATGTATGAGGTGAGGGATGCCATCGACGTCCCTGCCGATTACACTTGCAGGAAGTGCACCCATCTCCAGCTCCTCCAAGACCGTGTTAGGGAACTGGAGCTGGAGTTGGATGAACTTCGGATCATTCGGGAGGCAGAGGGGGTCATAGATCAGAGTTATAGGGAGGTAGTAACTCCAAAGATGGCAGATAGATGGGTGATAGTGAGGGGGACTGGGAGGAAGCAGCCAGTGCAGGGACCCCCTGCGGCCGTTCCCCTCAAGAACAAGTATACCGTTTTGGATACTTGTGGGGGGGATGACTTACCAGGGGTAAGTAACGGGGCTCAGGTCTCTGGCACGGAGCCTGTCCCCGTTACTCAGAAGGGAAGGGTGAAGAAGAGCAGAGCAGTAGTAATTGGGGACTCGATAGTTAGGGGCACAGATAGGCGGTTTTGTGGGAACGAGAGAGACTCACGTTTGGTATGTTGCCTCCCAGGTGCAAGGGTACGTGTTGTCTCTGATCGTGTTTTCCGGGTCCTGGAGGGGGAGGGGGAGCAGCCCGAAGTCGTGGTCCATATTGGCACCAACGACATAGGTAGGAGGAGTGCCGAGGATGTTAGACAGGCTTTCAGGGAGCTAGGTTGGAAGCTCAGAGTTAGAACGAACAGAGTTGTTGTCTCTGGTTTGTTACCCGTGCCACGTGATAGAGATTCGAGGAATAGGGAAAGAGAACACTTAAATGCGTGGCTACAGGGTTGGTGCAGGAGGAAGGGATTCCGGTTTTTGGATAACTGGGGTTCTTTCTGGGGACGGTGGGACCTCTATAAACAGGATGGTCTACACCTGAACCTGAGGGGCACCAGTATCCTTGGTGGGAGGTTTGCTAGTGCTCTTGGGGGGGGGGGGGGGGTTAAACTAACTCTGCAGGGGCATGGGAACCCAGATTGTAGCTTCAGGGTGCAGGGCCTGGAGTGTAGGGAGGTTAGGAACATGGCATCAATTTCCAAGGAGGGTGTCTGTAAACAGGAAAGTGGCTTGAAGTGTGTATACTTCAATGCAAGAAGTATACGAAATAAGGTAGGTGAACTTGCAGCGTGGGTTGGTACCTGGGACGTCGATGTTGTGGCTATTACGGAGACATGGCTAGAACAGGGACAGGATTGGCTGTTGCAGGTTCCAGCATTTAAATGTTTTAGTAGGGTCAGAGGTGGGGGTAAAAGAGGGGGAGGTGTGGCATTGCTTGTCAAAGATAGTATTACAGTGGTAGAAAGGACGATGGATGAGGACTTGCCATCTGAGATAGTTTGGGCTGAGGTTAGGAATAGGAAAGGTGAGGTCACCCTGTTAGGAGTCTTTTACAGGCCTCCTAATAGTCCTAGAATCATTGAAGAAAGGATAGGGAAGGTGATTCAGGAGATGAGTGACAGTAATAGGGTGGTTGTTATGGGGGACTTTAACTTTCCTGATATTGATTGGGAAAGCTATAGCTCAAGTTCGTTAGATGGGTCAGTGTTTGTTCAATGTGTGCAGGAGAGTTTCCTGACACAATATGTAGACAGGCCAACAAGAGGTGAGGCCATACTGGATTTGGTTCTGGGTAACGAACCAGGCCAGGTGTTAGAATTAGAGGTAGGTGAGCACTTTGGGGATAGTGACCATAATTCGGTGATTTTTACTCTCGTGATGGAGAGGGATAAGTGTGTACTACAGGGCAAGAGTTATAGCTGGGGTCAGGGAAATTATGATGCGGTGAGGCATGACTTAGGATGTGTGGCTTGGAAAAGTAGACTCCAAGGCAAGAGTGTAAATGATATGTGGAGCTTGTTCAAGGAGCAACTATTGAGTGTCCTTGATAATTATGTACCTGTCAGGCAGGGAGGAAAGGGTCGTGCGAGGGAGCCGTGGTTTAATAAGGAATTGGAATCCCTTGTTAAATGGAAGAGGGCGGCCTATCTCAAGATGAGACGTGAAGGTTCAATTGGGGCGATTGAGAGTTATAGGGTAGCCAGGAAGGACCTGAAGAGAGAGCTAAGAGCAGCAAGGAGGGGACATGAAAGGTCCTTAGTCGGTAGGATTAGGGAAAACCCTAAGGCTTTCTATAGGTATGTTAGGAATGAAAGAATGACTAGGGTAGGAATAGGTCCAGTCAAGGATAGTAGTGGGAAGTTGCGTGTGGAGGCGGAAGAGATTGGGGAGACACTGAATGAATACTTTTCTTCAGTATTTACTCAGGAACAGGGCATTGTCGTCGATGTGAATACTGAGTCACAAATAAGTAGAATGGATGGCTTTGAGGTATGTAGAGAAGAGGTGTTGGAAATCCTGGAAAAGGTGAAAATAGATAAGTCCCCTGGGCCTGATGGCATTTATCCTAGGATTCTCTGGGAAGCAAGGGAGGAGATTGCAGAGCCATTGGCCTTGATTTTTAAGTCCTCTTTGTCTACAGGAGTAGTGCCAGAAGACTGGAGGATAGCAAATGTGGTTCCCTTGTTCAAAAAGGGGAGTAGGGATAACCCTAGTAACTATAGGCCGGTGAGTCTCACTTCTGTTGTGGGCAAAGTCTTAGAGAGAATTGTAAGGGATAGGATTTATGCACATCTGGATAGGAATAATGTGATCAAGGATAGTCAGCATGGTTTTGTGAAGGGCAGGTCGTGCCTCACAAACCTTATTGAATTCTTTGAAAAGGTGACGAAGGAGGTTAATGAGGGGAAAGCGGTAGATGTGGTATATATGGATTTTAGTAAGGCGTTTGATAAGGTTCCCCATGGTAGGCTACTGCAGAAAATACGGAGATATGGCATTGAGGGTGAGTTGGAGGTTTGGGTTAGGAATTGGCTGGATGGAAGAAGACAGAGGGTAGTAGTTGATGGCAAAGTTTCTTCATGGAGTGCCGTCACTAGCGGTGTTCCGCAAGGATCTGTTTTGGGACCATTGCTGTTTGTCATTTGTATAAATGACCTGGAAGAGGGGTTAGAAGGTTGGGTGAGCAAGTTTGCGGATGATACGAAAGTCGGAGGAGTTGTTGACAGTGAGGAAGGATGTGGCAGGTTACAGCAGGATATAGAGAAGCTGCAGAGCTGGGCAGAAAGGTGGCAAAGGGAATTCAATGTAGCTAAGTGTGAGGTGATTCACTTTGGGAAGAATAACAAAAAGATGGGGTACTGGGCTAATGGTCGGATACTTGGTAGTGTGGATGAGCAGAGGGATCTTGGTGTCCATGTACACAGATCTCTGAAAGTTGCCACCCAGGTAAATAGTGCAGTGAGGAAGGCATACGGCGTACTGGCTTTTATTGGTAGAGGAATTGAGTTCCGGAGTCCTGAGGTCATGATGCAGTTGTATAAGACTCTGGTGCGGCCGCATCTGGAATGTTGTGTGCAGTTTTGGTCGCCATACTATAGGAAGGATGTGGAGGCACTGGAACGGGTGCAGAGGAGGTTTACCAGGATGTTGCCTGGTATGGAAGGAAGATCGTATGAGGAAAGACTGAGACACTTGGGGCTGTTTTCATTAGAGAAAAGAAGGTTTAGGGGTGACTTGATTGAGGTGTACAAGATGATTAGGGGGTTAGATAGGGTTGACAGTGTGAACCTTTTCCCGCGTATGGAGTCGGGTATTACAAGGGGGCATAGCTTTAAATTAAGCGGGGGTAGATATAGGACTGAAGTTAGGGGTAGGTTCTTCACTCAGCGAGTCGTAAGTTCATGGAATGCCCTGCCAGTAGCAGTGGTGGACTCTCCCTCTTTATGGGCATTTAAGCGGGCATTGGATAGGCATATGGAGGATAGTGGGTTAGTATAGGTTAGGTGGGCTTGGATCGGCGCAACATCCTGGGCCAAAGGGCCTGTACTGCGCTGTATTCTTCTATGTACATACAGTATTGACCATCCTCAGGACATAGGATTATTCCCACACAGTATTGAATATCCTCAGGCCACAGAATTATTCACACACAGTATTGTCCGTCGTCAGGTCACAGGAGTATTCACACACAATATTCAACAGTCTCAACCCACAGGATTATTCACACACAGTATTGACGAACATACGGCCACAGGATTAATAAAAACACTGCTTTGACCATTTACAACTCACGGGATTATTCCCACAGAGTATTGACGATTCTCAGGCCACAGGATTATTCACACATAGTATTGACCATCCTCAGACCATGCGAGTATTCACACAAAATATACAACATTCTGAGCCCACAGGATTATTCACTCACAGTACGGCCTAGCCTCAGACCCACAGGATCACCACAGTATTGACCAGCATAAGGCTACAGGATTAATGGACACATTGGCTTGACCATTTACAGGTGGCAGAATTATTTCCA